>NW_023276807.1:98021463-98195950 GCF_003668045.3 Cricetulus griseus
GGCTTCCCTCAGTAATGGACTTGTAAGCTATAAGATGAAATAAACTCTTTCCTCTCCAAGTTGCTTTTGATCTTGTTATTTTATCACAACAATAGAGAGGTGGTTAACACAAAAAATGGTACTAGGTGGCGAGGTATTAGTGTGGTAAGCCTCGCCATGTGTTTTGGGGAGGACCGTGGGTGGCATTTGAACTTTGGGCTGAAAACGCCATTTTGAACACTGAGTTCAGTGGAATGTTCTGTTGAAGTTTGGAGAGAGAGAGATGTTGAGAGCATTGCAGATGATAGAGGGCTGGCTTTGTAAGCTTCAAAAGGGAGTTTGATAATCCCTTACTCTATCAGGGCCATTTAATATTTTGAATTAGGATCTGTGGTTCTGGTCAGCTGGGGCCGTAACTAAGAGGAGGCTTTGAGGCAAAACCTTTGGGAACTTTGTCCTCAGGGTCAACACACAGAAGCTGTTATCCATATGGAGCAAGGTGGTACCTTTTCTCTGGATGCTGAACTTGTAATGTGTAGGGATTTTCCAGGTGGTATTAATTTTGAAGGCATGAAGGGGTCATGGAGAGCTAGCACCCACATGGGCCAAGCAAGGCTACTGGTAAAGGCATAGCTTCATTTTCAGTAAAAGCCACAGGGTTGTAGGGATTATGAAGAGAAGCTGAGGCTTAGCACCATGTAGCAGAATCAGAGTCCCTGACCCTGTAGAAGTTATTGCCCTGGATACCTCAGCATTTTGGAGGTGCTAGTACCACAAAACAACCACCAAGAACAGCAGCAGGTGTGGACTGGAGCTGCCCTGAGATTCCAACACAAGCTGGGTTTGCTGTGGATAGCAGAGCTGAAGAAGTAGGACTTAACAGGCCCTCTGGATAATGGATGGTGAATTTCAGCTGTCTAACAATGGTGGGCTTTGGTTTTGCTTTGATGTAAATGTAATTATGCCTGGCTATTCCCTCTTAGAGTAGGAAAGCATTTAACTTTTGTGCTTTTTACAGGAGCCCATAATTATGAGACTTTAGTTATTTCAGAGAAACTTGTGGATTTTAGAGAGTCTTTGGGTATTTAAAAAAGACTTTAGAGTTTTACAGGGAACTTGGGTATTTTAAGAGACTTTTAAAGTGAATTTTTAAAGACAGTGAAACATTCAGAATCAGAATATTTTATATTGTGATATTAATATTAGCATGCCATCTTGGGGTTTCTATTGCTGTGAAGAGACACCATGACCACCACAACTCTTTTTTTATGTCTAAAAGTTTAATCACTTTAAATTTGGAAAAGCACTTGTTTTTCTGAATAGTATACTTCTGTAGAGGCAGAACCTAGGACAGTGTAAAGGGGTCCCTAGGACACATGGCACCTGTGCCCTGTGATGATAGGGGCTGGCTCAGGACACAGGCTCTCTGGACACCTGGGCCCAGTTGTTACCACAGGGCAACCATTTGTCTGTGGAAAGTTGCCTAGTGCTTCCTTTTGCTATTTTTGATTCTACAGTAGGGTTCCTGTGGTGGCAGACATGCCTACTCACTGGAGCTTAGGGTGGTTCTTGGTGCAAATTTTTCTTGAGGGAAACTACCTATGGCAAACCCCCAGTTTCTCCTCTAGAATCCATACAACAGGGGTCATGAAGTCCTGTGCTTCAGTGACCTGTCAGGGCATGGATAGTCTGTTCATGTCTGATCCTTGGCTTTGGGTTGTAGCTGATTAAGGCCTTGACTTTTTGAAGGGAATTCTCCCAATTTTGCCTTTAGGGGGTCAAAATTGACACCACAAAGCTTTTTGTCCTGTCCCCAAACTATTTCTCTGTAATTGGGGAAGAATTGCACTCCTTTGTATTTAACCCGTAGGGTTGGACAGGCCTCATCCCTGAAAGTCGTACATCCTACCTAGGACTTCTATAGTCCTATTTTTTGTCAGTTGGCCAAAAGATATGGCTAGTCCATGGTTCCTGGAGTTTGGAAATCTTGGAGAAAGTTCCTTCTCTTGACAAGAAAGGGTACCTGTCCTGGGAGGTTGACTCGCTTGTAGTGTACACAGTCTTGAAGCTGACTGGGAGGCCCTGAAGGCCAGGATATCTGCAGCAAGCAGAACCTTGGGGCACAGTCTTGAAAGAACATTCCAGTGGCACAGTCCTGCAGGACAACACTAGTGGCTGAGCAGTAAGGTGTGCTCAGGCCCGAGTTTTCTGGATCCTGCAAAATAGTTCTAGAAATGGATGGACTTTCACTGGTCTCCAGCAATTCTAAATCCCTTAGATGTTCATTGTTGGTTTGAGGGTTTGCCATCTCCCCAGCTTCCACGGTGAGTGCCCAATTACAGAACTCTTCCTCCTCTGCCTCCTCCAGCTCCCTGGTATCCTTCCTACTTAGTGACTAGGATGCCACACTGATCTCCCGAACTGACATCCCATGGTAGATACCTTAAAGCCACACCCTCACTCTCCTGTGACTCATACACACTCTTGACTAGGCCTGGATTTGGCTCTGGGTTGCCTTCCAAGATCCAAGAACTGTTATCACTGTGCCAGACTCTACCCACGAGACTGTGTGTGGATGGACACAGAAGTCATACTGTCCTCCTGGACAGTTGTAGGGGCCTCAGAGGGCCCAGAGTTGTCACTACGTGGAGTCTCTCTCAGGAATTCCAGTTGGAGAGCAGGAGGAGGGTCTTATGTGGAAAGAGATTCCACAGTGGAAGTTACTTTCATCACTTTCTCTTCTGGAGCTTTCTGAAAAGGTTCTCCCAGGACACTAGCCACTTTGACAATGAAGTCATCTCTAGAGTCCCAGAAGGACAAAGAGGCAATGGAGGGCTGTGGAAAGGGCAAAGATATAGCCTTGTTCATGTCAAAAACATGTATGATCTTGAGGCCTCGGAGGGGCAGACTCCATCTGTGCCTCATCAGGCATCTTGTAAGATGTTTTCCCAGCACCTTCTGAGTGCCAGGATCTAGGAAGAAAGGCCCATTACAAGTTTTCTTGCAGGTGGTCAGATCATTCAAGGATGGGTTTTTTGGGGTTTTTTTCCAAGTTTCCATATCGGTCTGTGAGTTTTCATATGTATTCATGAGAAATGCCACGGGCACCTTACTGTCATTGGTATGCCTCCACTTGCTGCTTGAGTGGTTTTTTAGGGTGCCTTCTAGCTGCTTCTTTCCTGGTCCCACAGGGGAAACACTTTTTGAGTCATTTCTTGGGTGTCTCATGTGGCAAGTTTCCATCAATGTCTCAGAAACAGCCTCCAGACATCGCAGGGAACCTCCTGGGTTCCTGCACAGAACTTTCAGAGCTCTTCCCAGACAGTTTGTCAGATCCTTGCATGAGTGTCTCCATAGTTGGAATATCTCTGGACCCTTTGATGAGACACTCTGTGGATGCTGGCTGCTTTTGTCTGCCAGTACCAGGGGATATGAAGTCCGGGGATCAACTTCTGTCTGACCCATTCCCTAGGAGTTCCTGCTGAGACATTGTCAGGTCCAGGATAGCTAGACCTCACAGGATCATTGTCCCTGGTGTTGTATGAACCTCTTTTTAAGTGTTGTTGTTCCAGCTGCTCCTGGAGCTTGGGGTTAATGAATTACAGACAACAGACTCCTGGCCCTGGGAAACCCAACTGTTAGAAGTGAGTTGATTAAACACTTTCTGTGACTTTTTAAGCATGGCTGGTAAATCACTCCTACTTTCTTGGTGCTTCTTCATAAGGTGGTTCTCTAGGTGTCAAACAGCAGGTAGGACAATAAATTGGGATTTTGAAGATATAGGGTAAGAAGCAGCAAAATCCCTAATCAAAGATTAATGGCATGGGAGCTTTGGGAGAGAGGATGGGCCCCGGGCCTGGGTTTGGATTCCAGCCACTGGTGAGATTGGGACCAGGACAACTTTGGAGTCAAAGGTTGAGATTTGACCAACTGATGAAGCAAGAGCTTTGGAGAGAAGAACCTGTGGAGGTTAGTCTGAACTTGTATTGGATTGTAAGTAGATATAAGTAGATTGAGGGGGAATCTAGTGGGTTCCCTGCCATGTTGACAGTAGCCATAAAGTACTCACTGTGGAGGAAGGGAGGCCCCAGAAAAGCTGGCTACATTTCATCTGTAAATGGTTGCCTAAGACCTTCTGGTAGAAGAACTGCTGATGACCTGAAAACTGCTCTGATTTGTACTTTCTGCTGC
Organism: Cricetulus griseus; assembly: GCF_003668045.3. NCBI lineage: Eukaryota > Metazoa > Chordata > Mammalia > Rodentia > Cricetidae > Cricetulus > Cricetulus griseus. The sequence goes on from NW_023276807.1 coordinate 98,025,634, forward strand.
AGAAGGGCCATGAGGAGATGGTGGCCTGCTTGCTGCTCCAGGACTGTAGCATACTGCCCATACACTCCAAGGCATGGTCAGATCTTTCTTTTTCTTTCCCTTTCCAAACTTGTAGTTCGACCCTCTTGCTAATTTGAAGTTCCAGCATCTCCTGGATATCAGGATTGATGAAAGTGGGCTCCTCAGCCTCTATCTGCCTGTATGTAGAGTCTGTCCAGAATGAAGCTTCTTGGAGGCTGAGAGAAAGATGCTCTTGCAAGGACTTACCATGTATTGAGTAGCACCAGGTTTTGGCAGTTACCTGGTACCAGGAAGGGCCTGAGGTAGGCCTGCTTGAGTGGCCAAGGCCTGGGGTGGTTAAGGTAGTAGGCCTGCTTGAGTGGTCAAGGCCTGGGGTGGTTGAGGTAGGCCTGCTTGAGTGGTTAAAGCCTGGGGTGATTGGGATGGAAGGGGGCAAACCTGGCAGAAGTGTGCTCTGTGAGGTCCCCAGTGCTTTCCAGTCATACCAAGAAGCTGTCATGCTGGGATCTGGCATGGATAGAGGACAAGCCACAGGATCAGGAGAATGAGATGGGTGGGAAGGTGCCCATGGCGGTGGTGGTGGTGAATGGTGTCTTCCGGGAGTCAAGGTCTCTGGTGGCTGAGAGGCACTCACAGAAGACTCCGACTCAATAGAAGATAAGGAATTCAGCAGGGCAGGTGACAAGTTTTAGAATCTTTGGGCAGCAGGAGTTCCTTGAGAGGAGCAGAGGAAGCCACTAGGAACAAATTGGTGGCAACAAACTCCTCTGTGAGCTGCCTAGTGGCAGACAGGCTTTGGCAGCTTCTGGTTTGGATGCTTCACCAGAGGCATCTTGTCTTATGAGCTGGCAAAAGTTGATGGTATCTTAAGCCTCCCTAGTGTCCTGTGCAGAAGTGAAACCAGCACCTTGTCCTCCTTCGGTTTCTTCTTGCTGCCTCTGTAAGCTTCCACAGTCCTGATTTTCTTCCTGACCTTGCTGTGCTCTCTCTTCACGTTTGGGGAAGTGGTGTTTTCAGCTGGTGGGGGTGAGGGTTAGTTAAGTTGGAGGAGGGGTAATACCAGGGGGAAGAACCCCAGGCCACACACAGGCAAAGATCAAGTCCTTTGCCCAAGTAGTGAAGCTGGGGGTCAGCCATGAAACATCAACACTTTCCAGAAGAGAGAGAAAATTCTCCGTCTGAATCGCACTGTTGCTCTCAGACAACTGAACACTGAGAGATCTCTCTGGGAGTTGGCAGCTGGGCCCAGGCCTACATCACTGAGCTCCTGTCTCCCTGTCACAAAGGGCTCCTGAGTGTGGGGGAGGGGTGGTAGGAAGAGGTGACAAAAACAATCACTCCCCATCCTCCAGCCTGCACAGGGTCTCCATCCTCCACAGCCTTTTGTGTCTGTTTCCAATCCATCTGCACACTCTGTCAGAAACAGTCTTGTTCATTTTCTGTTCCTACCTTACCCGCAGAGAGAGGCTTATGCATGTTCTGTGGGCTTTTGAAATCTTCAAGCCACCTCCAGTGATACACTTCCTCCAAAAGGCCACACCTCCTAATCCCTCCCAAACAGTCCCACCAACTGGAGACCAAACACTCAAATATATGAGCCTATGGGAGTTTAACAAACCACCACATTCCATTCTCTGGCCCTCCATAGGCTTGTAGCAGTATCATAAAGCAAAATTCACCTAGTTAAACTTCAAAAATCCCCATAGCCTTTCACAGTCTCAACTCTATTCCAAAGTCCAAAATCTCTTCCAAGACTCTAGGCAATCTCTTAATTGACAGTAGTGGTGCACGCCTTTAATCCCGGCACTGGGGAGGCAGAGGCAGGCAGATCTCTGAGTTTGAGACCAACCTGGTTTACAGTATTTCAGTATGGCCAGGACTACACAAAGAAGCCCTGTCTCAAAAAACAGAAAAAAAGAAAAGAAAATGTTCCCACCAGATTGACCTCTAGGCTAACCTGTAGAGGATTTTCTTGAGTAATAATTATGTGGGTAAGCTTAGCCCACTGCACAGTGCTACTCCTGGGCCCATGGTCCTGAATGGTATAAAATAAAATAAAATAAAAATTAAATAAATAAATAAATAAATAAATAAATAAATAAATAAATAAATAAAACGGCTGAGGAAGCCATAGATAGCAAGTCAGTAAGCAGCATTTTCTCATGGTCTCTGTTACGATAAATCTTTCTGCCAAAAGCCGCCGAGCCCCACCGCCATGTGTGTGTTCTACGCCAGCCAGGCATGGTCAAGCACATCTGTAGCCAGCCCTTAGGAGGCGTGGTTACAGTGTCTCAATACAGGTCTCTGCTCCAGTTCCCATCCCAGGTTCCTACCCTGGCTTTCCTCTGCAAGATGAAGTAAACAGTTTCCTTTCCATGTTGCTTTTGGTCCTGCTATTTTACCACAGCAACAGAGTGTGACTAATACAGCAGTATAGCCATGTTAAAGTGCCCGTGCTCCTTATGCTTCTGTAAACAAGCCCAATGGATCACATTAGGTCAGAAAAAAAAAAAAAAAAAAAAAAAAAAAAAAAAAAGCTACAAACGGAGACGGAGAAGAGGACCAGCAGGAGGAGAAACAACAGAAGGTTCTAGTAGTGAACATGATCACAATACATTCCTCACATTCACAAAATATCATAATGAGCCCATTAGTCTGCATAACTAATGTTAACTAAAATATTAAAATACTTACAGTATCTTTATTCACAATTGCCACGAAACAGAAGCAGCCAAGCTGTACTGTAGTGGGCAAATTGATAAACTGTGCTACATCCACCCAATAGAAATTTATTCAGTGACTTTTTAAAAAATTAGTTACCTACCAATCTGCACAAACAATTCTGAGGATCTGAAATGAGTACTGGTAAGTAAAAGAAGTCACTATCAAATGGTTATGTGTCTTCTGATTTGAGTAGATGACATTCTAGGAGTAGTGAAAGTATGAAGACGCATAGGTTTGCATCAACAGTTACTAGGATTCCACGAATGGATACTGTTGAATAGGAAGGAAAGTAAGAGCTCCACAGATGAGCTGAACAGAAAGGCAATGGCCACAGGGAGAGGATGGGGAAGGGAAATGGCTAATTTCATTAGAACAGGCCCCAGCTCTCATCCTGAAAGGAGGAAGTCCAGGGCTGGGAGCTGCCAGGGAACTCTAAACCAGATGCTTTATAGACTCCCAAGGCCCTCCCCTGCCCTCTGCCTCCCCAGGACATGGTCTTTGCCTCTCTCTAACCCATTATCAATTTGTACAAGTTGCAATGTCCTGGGGCACTGGGGAACAAAACTCTTAAAGGGCTAGCCTGCTCTGCCAATGGGCCTAAGTTCCCCAATGTTCCTTGAAAGTATAAAGGTTCTCGGGCCCTCCTCACATTCCATACATCTAAAAATGTTCTAGACTGGAATTCTTAATTTAAAAGAAAATCCCCTTTATCTTAGCAATTAAGTGTTTCCAAGAATACAAACTGCGAAGAGGCATTCAGTTAACCAAAACTTTATTGCTGTGATTGGACCTTAATATTCCCCATCTGTAGCAATAGAGGTAAAAGTGGACACATTTGTTTATTAAAAACAAAACAAAACAAAAAACAAAATCCCATTGTAGATTTTCTCTTTTAACTTACTATTTTTACCTAACAAATAGGATCAACTTGCTTTTCGAAAACTCCAAAAAACAATGATTTCCTGATTGCGGAGTTTTTATACTCTTGTTTTCTAAATGAAAATGTTGTGTCTCTCGGGATTATTTTTGTTAGTGGGAATTAAGGCGGTAGCCTTCAAAGAGGCTTTAAAGGGACCCAAAATAACAAAAAGAGCTTTCTCTTTGTGAGTATTTACAGCATCCCATTTGTGTTCTGGTGAGTATGAGGATGTACCCTCTCTGTTAAAAGAGGGCATTTTGGAACAATGGAACATCTGGATACCTTCAGGGGATATTAATGTTTTACTACCTAATGACTTCGGTACCAGCTCTTTATTGTGTTCAAGATTAGAAAAACACACTAAATGGTTTAGTGAGATAATTTCCATTCCTTTCCTCCTCTTCCTACCTCCTCTCTCTTAGCTGAGTGAGCATCATTTTAATATCCACTATAATTTCTCATTTGCAATCTATTAGTATGTTGGTTTGATACTTTTAGTGATTGTTTTAATATATTTTTATTCCTTTAACTGGAAACTGTAAGTTGTATTATACATCTCCCTTCAGTCTGCCCCACATTTTAATGGCATAGTTATGGGGGAGACCTAGAGGTCCTTGAAAGCCACTGAGGCTTTCTTGCCTCAGGTTACACAAAGTTTTAAAGGTGAAGCTTAAAGATTATATAGATAAAATGACAAAGGGATATTAAATTTTCTAAAGTCTAAGTTCAGTACATTGATGTCAAACTTCTGTCTAAATCAATAGAGTTATCTTAAGTTATTGACCTGCCCCCAGGTAGCATTTAAAACTGATTTTAAATACCAAAGAGTGTGTATCTAATCAAGATTTATTGAAAACTGGTTTTTAGTCTCAGCTTTCTCTAAATGTTGCCCAAAAGTTAAAACTACAAGACAAGTTCAACTTTCCTGTTTGAGCACTCAACTACCAAAGCTGGGAAACCTTTGGCAGCATGGACAAAGGAATAAAATGACCACCAATAGAATAAATGAAAGGACAGTCATTGCCCTTGAAATCTGTCCCAGAGAACTGCCACACATATCAAAGGGTCCTGCAACCTGATGAGTCATCTGTTCTCTTGACTAGAGCCCCAGAGGTTGGACTCTAACCAACCAACCTTCATCAAAGAAATGGAACAACACTGAGAGGAATGCCCTCTGTGTTCCCAAAGGAAGCCATACGGTCAATAATGCTACACTCATCACAGCACATGGCACAACTGTACTCTCTGCCATGGTTATTCGGCTCAGTGTTTGGAACACAGGAGCTGCCACTGCAATACCCTGAGGGCTGCTGTGATCCAACATAATTTCATGAACGTGGAAACATGGACTTAATATAATTGTCATTTGTCATGAAGTTCACTATACTTCTCGTTTTCTCAAGTATGTGAAAGCACAAACCCATTTATAGGATCACAGATGGGTCATCTCCATCAAGTCCAACCTCCTCAGAGATCAAGGAACTCTGTGGAGGAGGAGATGAAAAATTGTAAGAGCCGGAGGGGATGGAGGACTCCAGGAGAACACAGCCCTCCAAACGTAGAAGGATTGTCTCACATACAAATTCACAGAGACCTGGCAGCATATGCAGTTCTAAGCCAGATGGGGACCCAGCACTGAGAGGGGACGTGGACACAACCACACAACCCCTATCCCTAAGCTGGAAGCTATCTCCATTTGATAACCACTGACAAAGTAAAACTTAGTTGTCTTCAACAGAGTCTCACTGGATGTACAAACCACCCAGGAGTTGACGAGCAACACAAAACAAACTCAATGGCATTTTTTAAAGGGTTTTTGTTTTTTGATTTTGATTTATTTTGTTTGTCTCATAATGCTTTGTCTGGTCATTATTTATTTATTTATTCTTCCCTTACAGGTCTTTTGTGTATATATTATGGTTTCTGATGTTGTGTTTTTAACAGGATTTATGCATATGCAATTGTGTGTCTCCCTGGTTTTTTTAAGACCTTACATATTTAATACAGTGCAAATGTCTCTGTTTCTATGCATGTTTCTTGTGCTTTTTGGGCAGGTGCTCTTTTTTCCATGGTAGTTTGTTAGCTTCATCCGATTCTGGCTTGTTTGTTTGTTTTTATCTTATTTTATTTTGTATTATTTTTTAGGCACCTGTTTTTATCCTAGTGAGAGTAAGAAAGAAAGCATATGGATTTGGGTAGGTAGTGAGTTGGAGAATACCAGGGAGGGGCTGGAGGAGAGAAAATCATAATCAGAATATACTGTAGGAAAAAAATCTATTTTTAAAAAGCGATATAAAAAGTTATGGCTTCTTTTTTCACTAATTGCTATTTACCCATATATGTATATGTCTATACATATCTATTCTTAAATATAACCCTTCAATCCATATAATGTTACTTGTATCTATATTTTCAGGGCTGACCCTTTGGCACTGGGCAGCCAACTGGTGTGCTCTTCCCTGGGGAAGACCACCTCCCCCACTCCCAGCTTTCTTCAGTTGCCTGTAGTTCTGTGTAAGGTTGAGGTCTCTCATGTTTTTCCTTGGGGAAGATGACCTCTCCACTCCTTGTGTAGGGCTCATGGGCTTTTCCCCATCCATTTTGGCATATCCATGGTGTCATCCTTGTTCATCTCATGTTTAAGCAGTCATGTTGGTGAGAACTTGTGGGTGTAGCTTCTGATTTTACTAAGAGATGCAATTTCATGGCAAACTCCTTGATCCAGACAGGAAGTGGAATAGCAGGCAGACTCAGAATATAAGCAGAGACAAGCAGGAAATTGCTCTCTTCCTCCTCTCTTCTCTGTGAAGTCACCATGTGATTACCGACAACTGTGAATTTCACAGTGATGAGCTTTTGACCCCATGTGGGTGAGCTATGGTCACCAGGACTGGACACTGAATCATCTTTAGACCACAAGTGGTTAGCTGTGAGCCTCACTGTGATAACATGTGAGCTTCACCTTAGTGACTAGGTAGGGGCTTTATAGTGATAAACTGTGGACCTCACGCCAAAATGAGCTTTGTGCCTCATTGATAAGCTTATGGGATTCACAATGGTGAAGTAAGGACCTTACAGTGGATAAACCCTGGGCTCCATGGTGGTGAACTATGGGCCTCATTTGGTCAGCTGTGAGTGACCTGTGAGCTTCACAGTTGGTGGTCTGTGGCCCTAACAGTGGATAATTGTGAACCACACACCGGGTGAGCTATGGGCCTCACAGTGATGCCAGTACCTCAGTCAGTGAGCTGTGCATATCATAGTTGTGAACTGTGGACGAAACAGCAGAGTTCTGTGTGCCTCATTTGGTTAGCTACAGAACTCACAGAGGATGATGACCTGTGAACTTCACAGTGAGTACTTATGGGCCTCACAGTGTGTGAGCTATGCAACTCACTGGGGGTGAGCTATGCACCTCATAGAGGTGAACTCAGGACTTCACAGTGGGCCACACAACGGTGAGCTGTGAGCTATAGACTAAGCTGTGAGTGAACTATGAACTATAGTGAGTGGCCTGTGAACTTCATATTGAGTGAACAGTTGGCCTCCTGGTAGTAAATTTGACTTCCCAATGAATGAACTATGTGCAGGAGAGATATGGTTGTCACAGTGGTTACCTCAGGACCTCACAGTGGATGAATTGTGGGTGTCATAGTTGTGAACTGTGGAACACACAATTGCATTTTATAAGCCTCATTTGATGAGCTGTGGAACCCACAGCGGGTAACCTATGGGCTCCACAGTGGATGACCTATGAACCTCACAGTAGGTAACCTATGAGCTTCACACTGGGAGACCTCTGGGCTTCACTGGGTAGGTTATAGTCCTTATATTTGGTGAGCTATGGTCCTCATCATGGGAAAGTATGAACCTCACACTGGTTGAGCTGTGGGTATGTTCTGTGAGCTGTGGACATCATAGTGGGGAACCCCATGCCTCACAATCCATAGGCTTTAGACCTCAAACTGGCTATCCTGTGGACCTCACAGTAGATGATCTGTAGGCCTCACAGTGAGTAAGCTGTGTGTCACTCGGTGTGTTGGCTTTGGACCTCACACCTGCTGGGCTATAATGAACTGTGACCCTCAAACTGAGTAACTGCAGGCCTCGCTGTCAGTGAGCTGTGTAGTTTAGAATGGCGGGCTGTGGGCATCATCATAAGCTGTGACCTCACAGGCCGAGCTATGGGCTATACAGTGGTGAACTTCCCGCCTCACTGTGGATGAACTGCAGACCTCACTATGGGGGAGCTATGAACCTCATAATCATGGAACTGTGCGGGCTTCCCAGTGGTGAGCTCGGGCCTCTCTGTAGAGTGTAGGTGAGCCTCAATGGGCATGAACTGTGAATTTCATTTTGATTGAGATGAGAGTCTTGCTGTGAGTGGATTGTGGGCCTCACTGTGGGGAAAAGGTCAGAATAGTAGAGTGTGCACTTTAACTGTAACAGAAGTATCAGCACCAAGGGCTGGTAAGAATTCTACCAAGTCCCTTTGGAAGTCGATGGAGCATCTTTCTTTTTTTTGAGGGGGGTGGGTTTCGAGACAGGGTTTCTCTGTGTAGCTTTGGACCCTATCCTGGCACTCGCTCTGGAGACCAATATGCCTTTTATTAGCAATTAGACCCAAATTTGTTGTAGACAAGTGAAAATGTGCATGAGATCATGTGAAACCACCAGGTCTTTACAAAATCAGACAGCAAAAGCAGAAGTCAAAGAAGGATCAGCAGAGATGCAGGTTCCTGGTACCCAAGAGAAAAGAGAACCCATCCCCGACTATACAGCTTTCATGCCATCTGCACAACAACTGGACACTGGAACATTATCATCTTCCCATTTTATCTTATTGTCTCCTTATCTTCATTCTTTGCATACAATGAGTATCTCATTGAATGAATGACGCACACACAAATTGATTTAATATATACCATGTGACTGGTCAAAATCACAGACAATTCGTGATTTAGAATATTTCATTCTCACAGCTAGCCCCATGGTTAAAAATGTCCATGCACATACTTTGAAACAAGTCCACAGTTGCTCCTAAATGAAATGTTCCCAGAAATGTAATGGAGAGGGTAGGTAGCTATCAGAGGCTATTGGTGGTCTGACTAAGGATGGCCCCCAGAGGCTCCTGTATTTGAATGCTTAGTCATCGGAGAGTAGCACTGCCTGGGAAGGATTAAGAGGTAGCCTTGTTCAAATACATTCCTAGTCCCTTCCATTACTGCCTCCCTGCACTTCACACATAGTACTTTGGAGTCCTCAATGCCCTGAGTGGAACGCTCTTCAGCTCCCATGTGTTCTTGTATCTCATGAGCTTCATCAGGGCAAGGATGGGGCACATGTGGTAGGCATCCAGTCTTTTTCTCCCACCTTAATTAAATAATGAACCAATAATAATAACAAAAAAAGAGGTAGCCTTGTTGAAGTGGGTGTGGCCTTGTTAGAGGAAGTGTGTCACTGGGGGAGGGTTTTGAGTTTTCAAAAGCTCAAGCCATGCCCAGTCTCTCTCTCTCTCTCTCTCTCTCTCTCTCTCTCTCTCTCTCTCTCTCTCTCTCTCTCTCCTCTCTCTCTCTCCTCTCTCTCTTTCTCTCTCCTCTCTCTCTTGCCTGTGGATCCTGATACAGAATTCTCAGATACTTCTCCAACACCCATGTCTGGCTGTGTGCTGCCATGCTTTCCACCATGATGATAATGAACTAAACCTCTGGAACAGTAAGCCAGCCCCTAATTACTCTTGTAAGAATTGCCTTGGTCATGTTGTCTCTTCACAGCACAGAACAATGACCAAGACACTGCCAGATTGCCTCCATACGTGTATCAGTTTCCACTAGTCTAAAAGAGTGCCTGAAAGTTCTCATCAGGATGATCCATTCATCTTTTAATCTTTACCAACCAATATGTGGAAAAATGGTGTCTCATCATAACTGATGATGGTTTTAGGCCCTGGTAGAGATTCAATATTCAATAGTGATTATCTTTGAATCAACCATTTCAATATTCTTATTGTAGGGTTTCCATGCCATCATTTATAATTGTAATGTTGAAAATGAGATAATAGAAACTACAGAAATAATATAACTCTCAAGCTGAAAAGCTATTCTCTCAATGAAACAGCTGGTCTTTTCCCTAGTTATTAGAATTAAGTGCTCCAATTACGAATCCTATCCATAGCAGTGCTGATAAGGTAGACAAACTGAAATACAGCCATCTGAAAGCCCTGAGTGAACAAGGAATTCCTTAGTAAAATGAACATGTGCTTCTCTGCTCTGGCTTGGGCTTTGCCATCACAGTTCATATAATGGCACGCTCGGAGCCTACTCAACTTGTCACAAACTACTTAGCCTTAGCTGCTTTCAGGAATCAGGGTACAAGACTCCAGAACCCCCTCAATCTAAGATGGTCCATGTTTGCATAACCAGAACCATATGCACAAGGCTGCCCAGATCTTCTGTTAGCTCAAGGTGGAGCTCACTGAGTGTGAGCCTAGAAGCAAGCTGAGAAGCAGAGTTCTCCACATTCTCTGCTTCAGTTTTTGTCTCCACAGTCCTACCTTGACTTCCTGGCTGACTTGTCTCAAAAATAGATTGCAGCTCTTTTTTATGGCACTAGGCTGTTGGCTGTGTCAAAATGAAGCTCAAGATCTCCTTCCCAGCCACCAGCTCTCTGAAACTTAATGGAGTGAACAACAAACACAAACTTCATCTTGCTATGAAAAGCCATGGCCACTGGAGCTGTCAATGAAGAGAGGAAGGGTTATGTGGTCCCAAACAGTGGTGGGAACCACAAACAAGATTTTTCCCATGAAGCAGATGTCTTGACCCTTGGCAAAATGCACCTGCTGTTAAGTGAGGGGCACTCTTGTTACAGATTAAGGAGAACAGAAGACAGACATGCAAGACTGTGCACAAATGCAATATGGATGCCAATCTAAATATTCTCAACTTGGATATTGAAAAAAAAAGGTAAAAGAAAGAAGAAAATTCCTGATCTGTCAGACAGTATTGTGCCTAGGCAGGTGGCGCCCTAAAGAACTAACAGACTCTTGGAGATTTTTAATTTCTCTAAAGAAGATGATGTCTACCAACATGCTGTGGGAAATCCTCTAACCAAAAAAAGTAAGAAAACCAGGAACAAAGCCCCCAAGATCCAGCATCTTGTTACTCCATGTGTCCTGCAACACAATACTGCCATACTGCTCTGAAGAAACAACACACTATGAACAAGGAGGGGCTGCAGAATGTGCTAAACTTTGACCAAGAGAATGAAGGAAGCCAAAGAAAAATGCCAGAAATAGACTGCCAGGAGACAGATGCTGTCCTCACTGAGAGCTTCTACATCTGAGTCCAGGAAAAAAAAAATAAGTCTTTAAGAGTAACAAATGATCAGACCTTGAACAAAAAGACAGATTGTAACATGGAAGTACAAAATGAAATAAACCCTGTCCACCCCTAAGCTGCCTTTGGTCATGGTGTTTATCACAGCAGCAGAAGATCAAATTGTAATGCAAGTGGTTATTGTAATAAATCCATGCCAGAAACATGCAGACAATCACATGTTTGAAGCCAATTAAAAGTGTAATAGTCCCTTAGTTTTTGCCAGCAACCAAAACCAGACTCATGCCTCAAAGCCTAGCATTTTTAAAGGCGAAAAACCACAATTACATCAGTGATAGATGAGGGTCAGAGTAACCTTGCAACATTTCTACACAGAACATAGTTATTTCATGAAGGCACATGACAATCATTTTGACTTGTGTCTTCTTCACTTACTTAAGTTTGCATACACATTATTATTTTGGTTTATGCATCTGAGCTATGTGCAGGGTCATGGGAATCTCAAATGTGTTGCCAAGGCAGATGTGGCTGTTGGGAGGGGAGAGAGCTGAGAACTGTCTAAGCAAACACTACTGGAGTCAAGACAAGATGGTATTGGTTTAGTTACTTCAGCTAGAGCTACGCAGTGTGTGTCCTGGGAACTGAACTCGGGTCATCTGGAAGAGCAGCAAGCACTCTTGGCCACTGAACCACCTTTCCAGCCTAACTCCTCAACAATTACAGACGCTTTGGCATCCGTACTCACTTTGTACACAACTTCAAGCTTGCTCACACAGCTTTCCCTGTGAAACTTCCCCTTTGTACCCTTCTTTACCACTTGCTATTGTCTTTTACCATGGATGTGGATAAAAGCAGTGTGTAATAAACATTCCACAGACTGAATGCTACCCCACCTCAAAATCTCCTCTGCCAAAGACATTGGTGCAACCCTCATGTTTTCGAAGGTCAGAGGAGAACTTGTGAGTTCTCTTCTTCCATCAAGTTAATTCTGAAAATCTGGTCCTCCATCTTGGCAGCAAGTGCCCTAACCTGCTGAGCCATCTCCCCGGCCCATTGCTTTTAAATCCAGCCTCATTTGAGCTCTTGGTATGTGAGCAGAATGTTGCTAAATTCTTTGCTATAATGCAACCTGATTGGTCCCTTGTTGGGCCCTTCACCCATAGGGGTCTGCTGACCAGCTTGTGACTAGGAGCTTACCTAGCAAGTACACCCTGTTTTCTTCCTTCCTTGAAGGCCTGAGTGCAAGTTCCTGTTATCCTGTTATTTGCCCATTCAGGGTTGCCTGATGGGCCTGGGAACCTGAACATGTGATCTGGGTAGTTTTCCACCATGCCTGCTGACTGGTATATAAGCCCCCACTCTTGTTGGAATAAGGGTCATTCTCCCTGCAAGAAAGACCTGCTGTCTTGTCTTTATTTAAATCCTCAAGTCCCTCGCCCTATACTGTGGAAGTGTTGTAGTGCAGGCGCTATAGTCCCTAGCGTATTCCCAGTACAGTCCTTGTTCCCCTCTGAAATCTCCTGAGCTGTGCCTCCACTGTCCTTGTTTTCACACTCCCACCCAAAATGCCTATTAAGCTCTTCTTACAGAATCTGGGGACTTCTTTAGCTTGTAACTGCAAACTTTTCTACATTCCTCCGACAAACGAGTCCCAAACGCCTATGAACCGCATAGTTTATCGCAGCAATGGCCCCACTTCTTAGTACCAATCTTCTGCATAGCTACTTTTCTCAGTGATGTGGCAAAACACCTGACTAGAAGGAAGTGAAGGAAAGAAGGGTTTATTCTGACATAGCTAAAGGATATACATTGCACCATGGTACAGAAAGCAGGAGGCTGGCTGGTCACATTGCAGCCGCAATCAAGAAGTAGAGCCGGGCTATAAAATATCAAGGCCTGTCCCCCGTGACCCACTTTCTCCAACTGGGTTCTACCTCCCAAAGGTTTCATAACCTTCCCCAAAAATACCACCAGCCGGCAGACAAGTGTCCAAATGCATGTGCCTGTTGAAGACAACTCAGGTTCAAGCCACAAGGCATCATTCCAAGAAAGTCAGTGTTCTATATGAAGTATGAAGTATACCAAGTATGAAGACTTGGTAAGTTTATCTATCCCATTGTTTTAACTTTGTTACACTGTGAGTAATTTTACAGATCACTACTTTCAATGCCACACCAATGCCACAATGTCTAAGCCCACTGAAGTTGGTACACTCTTCCAATTAATTAACCAACCAATTTAATTTCACACTACAGAGCTTTGGAATAGCTACTGTTTACTGAAATCACCACTGCAAATAATGAAATCGAATGTTTAAAGCACCAACATTTAGTATTGTCAATTAAGCCTGGGCTAAATGTTAATAAACATAACACAGTGTGGGAAACCATCTGCTGGCTCTGAGCGGGTGGGGGATTTCACCACAAACAGCCCGGTCCAGACAGCTCAATTGTGTGATGATAGACTTCTAGGAGCCAGGTGGATGAGCAAAGCAGCCGCTTCTGTGAGAGCCCTATCACCAAGCTACTGAAAGGGTCAGCTGGCTTGCTTCACATTTTGAAAAGGTCAGTCTGTTGAATAATCAGCAATGTACCAAATACCTCCCTTTATTAAACCTTGCATATGTCTTTGCATACACTTATTTCTCAGACATCTCTTCAGCCTTTGTCTCATGATAGACACATGTTATACACACAGAAGAGCACACATGCAATTTTCTGTGACCACATCCTGTGGGTGTTGGTAAAGTGTCCTCTTTTGAAGCTGCCATTCCGAGTACTGAGGGTTGGTTTCACCTTCCCTCTGGTTTCACTGTTTGAACTTATTGCTAATGCAGGTGGCTATTTGCCAGTAAGCATGCAGAGTTCTCGTGGTTTGGTGTTATTTTCCTAAAACAAGCCCCCAGTCATTAAATCAGCGAATCAAAGAGGAATTACCATTCTTTCAGCTTCAGGCTTCTCAGACCTGCTCACTGCGCAGACTCTCTTCACTCATTTCTTTACTAGGATATCTAGAAGAAATGGAGCCTTGCTTTGTTCTCTTCAGATTCTGTGCTATCTCCTGCACATTCTGTCTTCCTCAGCTTCTGATGTCCCAGACAGCCTCTCCAATGGAGGCTGTGAGCCCAGATGGTAGGGGAACTCTAAATCTTGTGGAAATGCCAGGGAATATGACAGTCGCTTCTTTACCAGGCCCCGGCCACAATAGTCTCCCTGTCACCTCCTAGAATCCTAATTTATGACTCTGTAAGTTGTCCCAAAGACCATATCTCAAAAGTGGCTCTTACACCTAAACTAGTGTTCAAAGAACAGTGTGTGTGCAAAGACTTGTAATGTGGGAACTTCCGGAGACTGTGCATGTGTGGATGAGCATGTACAGGACTGGGAGATGGGTACTTAGTGAGGCTGTGTGTGTGCAGGCGTGCTCATATGTGTATGCATGTGTGTGTTCACAGGCATCATCTGCATATGTGTGTATGGCAGACACAAGATCATGAGAGTATACACCCATGCATGAGGCTGAGCCTGGCCACGTGTGTACTTCTGTTTCTAGGCACAAATGCCCCAGCATCTCTAGCCAGACATACTTGATAGTGTGCCTCGGAACAGCAGGACCCTATCAAGTCTCAGGACAAGACTTCCCAGACTGCTCAGGGGTCCCAATGGCTAGATTCTGCCAGCCTGTGCTACCCCCCAAGCAAGCCCATGTGCTTTAATTGCCAGGTTTATGGATTTTGGTGATTTGTTTTGCTTAGTTGAAGACAGTGTCACACTATGCAGCCCAGGCTGGCCTTGAACTCAAGATCTTCCTGCTGATATTCCCAATTGCTGGAATTCTAGGAGTGTGCCACCATGCCCAGCTTCCAGTTAGCCTTCTGTTTTATCGTAGTTGTGGCAAAATTTTCAGACCCATAAAAATAATAAGAATACACACAATTCTTCCATGTCTCATTCATGAATGATTATCTCATTTTCCAAGGTTTCACGCCTCAAACTGTGCAGAAAGAACACCTCTGTTGTGGGTGGAGACTTGTGTCCTCTGGGCTGGCATGTGTCAGCTGAGTGAAATTGCTAGCTCAAGCGTTCTTGCCACTAATACCACCAGACTGTTCTCCATAGCACTTTGTATGCCTGTCATCGATGGTGTCCTTATAGCTCTGCAGTATCAGACTCCCCACACCACCTGTGGGTTTCAGTCTCATTCTCTGAATTACTGCTCACCATTAAATATCGATCCCTGTACATCACCTGTTCATTTGGGGGTGGTCTCAATGAGCATAGTCCCCTATGTTGCACAAAAATAAAAGACACAGAGACTGATATTGGGGCTCAAGCTTCAAGCTGAAGATCAGAAAAGCAAAGCAGCTGGCCACTAGCTCTTATTTTACCTCAGACTGAAAGACAATCCTGCCTCCACCAAACCTCAAACTGCTGCCTCTCCTCAGAGTGGCTGGAGAACCCTAAGACTGCCATGCCTTCCTCTCCTCAATGTGGCTGGAGAATGAAAGCCTGACACTGAGACCTTGCTCCTGTCTTATATACCTCCCTAATGCTGAGATTAAAGGTATGTGATCCCAGGTGCTGAGATCATCTTTTTGTAAGCTATTTCTCTTTAGGACAGGATCAATCTTGTGCAGATCTGGGTGGCCTTAAACTCACAGAGATCCATCTATGTCCTAATCCTGAGTCCCATGGTTAAAGGTGTGAACTACCACCTCCTCGTTTCTGGCTGTTGGGATTAAAGGTGTGGGCCTGGCTTCTATGTCTTGTGGCTGACTTTGCTCTCTGAATCCTCAGGCAAGCTTTAATAAATCATAAATAATACATCACCACACCCATAGGCACATAAGTTTGAACACTTGGTCCTCAGTTGGTGGAACTGCTTGGAAAGGATTAGGGGTGAAGCCTTGTTGGAGAAGGTGTCATGAGGGTGGGCTATGGGGCTTCAAAAGCTATCCCCAGTGTGCTCTCTGCCTAAAGTTTGTAGATCAAGATATAAGCTCTCAGCTATTCCTGACACCATGCCTTTGCTTCACTATCATAAACTCTAGCTCCCTGAAACTGTAAGCCCAATTCTACAGTTTCTTTTTGGTTTTCGAGACAGGGTTTCTCTGTCCTGGAACTAGCTCTTGTAGACCAGAGTGGTCTCAAACTCACAGAGATCCGCCTGCCTCTGCCTCCCAAGTGCTGGGATTAAAGGTGTGTGCCACCATCACCCGGCTATATGGTTTCTTTTATAAGTTGCTTTGATCGTGGTGTTTCATAATGGAAAACTAACTAAGACAACTTGTTTGCCCATTGTCTTTCTCTTGAATGGCTGACATTTTCCTTATTGAATTGTTATTCTTTAGAAATACTGTCAACAGTTTATAAAACAATTATTTGTATGTCTTTCAACATTATTGTAATGCATTTTGTATGTGGGCAAAAATTGTCTATATTAATGGATTAAATTTATGTGATATGGAAGCTGGAGAAATGGCTCAGCAGTTAAGAGCACTGTCTGCTCTTTTAGAGGACCCTGACTCAATTCCCAGCACCCACATGGAAGCTCACAACTGTCTGTAACTCCTACTCTAAAGTATTGGATGCTCACATACAGAAATACATGCAGGAAAAAAACCAATGTATATAAAATAAAATAAATATTTTTAATGTGATGGATATAATACGGACTTACTGACTCTAGCAAAGGGACATGTTCACACTTATCATTCATTCCTCCTGCCTAACTGAAACTTTGTACCCTTTGATCAAAATTCCTCCTTCTTCATCCCCTGCCATAACAGCATGTTGGAGGGAAAAAGCTACAAGACTGTCTCATAGGGACCCTGCTCCTATGATTCCCGTTAGTTTTGATTTTGTAAGTGATAGTGTGTGTGATATCTCGCTGTGACTCACTAATTTCACTAAGCATAATGACCTCCAAGTTGCAAATGATGTAACTCTCAATATACTTAAGCCTAACAGTACTCTTCTATGTAATCTTAGATTATTATACTAGATAACACTGTGACTTGGATATTGTCAGGCATGCCACAAAGAGCATGGCCATGCAAGTATCTCTGCTATCCTGTTTTCAACACATTCATTGGAGTTATTATTTATGTCAGATTTCTACCATTTTTCAGTCTATTAATAAATTTAAAGAACTAAAGGAATAATATTAATAACCCAAATCAAAGCAGACAAAAAAGACATATGAGAAGATAAAATTATGCTAACCTTAAATATAGCCCCTATTTATTCAGCTGGCTCCTACTAGATCCCTATGAGAATAGTCTTGTAGCTTTTTTCCTCCAACATGCTGACTTTTAAATTCTTTGGATGTGAACCCAGTCAGTTTACATCACTATGGGTGTGTACCTAGTCAGTCATGTCATTATGGGTGTGTATGCAGTGATGTGACTATGGGTATGTACCCAGTGCTGTCACTATGCGTATGTGCCCAGTCAGTAATCTCATCATGAAGATGTAACCAGTGAGGTCACTATGGGCGTGTACCTAGTCAATTATATCACTGTAGGTGTGTACCGGATCAATGAAGTCACTAGATCACATACTAATTCCATTTTTACAGATTTTTTTATTTGAATTAGAAACAAGATTGTTTTACATGACAATCCCAGTTCCCTCTCCCTCCCCTCCTCCCCTACTACTCCCTGCAACTAAAACCCTACCTATCACATATCCTTTCTGCTCCCCCTGGATGGTGAGGCCTTCCATAGGGTGTCATCAGAGTCTATCATATGCTTTGGGATAGGGCCTAGGTCCACCCCCGTGTGTCTTGGCTCAGGAAGTATTCCTCTATGTGGAAAGGGCTCCCAGAGTCCACACCTATGCTAGGGATAAGTACTGAACTACTACAGGAGGTTCCGTAGATTTCTGAGATTTCCTCACTGAAACCCATGTTCTTGGGGTCTGGATCAGTCCCATGCTGGTATCCCAGGTATCAGTCTGGGGACCAAGAGCCCCTCCATGTTCAGGTCAGCTGTTTCTGTGGGTTTCACCAGTCTGATCTGGACCTCTTTGCTCTTCACTTGTCCTTCTCTGCAACTGGATTCCAGTTCAGTTCAGTGTTAGTTCTGGGTGTCTGCTTCTACTTTCACCAGGTGCTGGATGAGGGCTATCGGGTGGTATATAAGTCAGTTATTAATCTCATTATCAGGGGAGGGCATTTCCTCTGTTGCTTAGATTGTTAGCTGGTGTCATCTTTGTAGATCTCCAGACATTTCCCTAGTGCCAGATTTCTCTATAAACCTAAAATGTCTCCCTCTATTATGGTATTTCCATTTTTGTTATCTTCCATTCTTCCCCTGAATTAACCTTTGTGCTCCCTCATGTCCTCCTCACCCCTCCTCTTCTCCCCTTCTCATTCTCCTAGCTCCCTCCCCACTCTTCCCATGCTCCCAATTTGCTCAGGGGATCTTGACCCTTTCCCCTTCTCCAGGGGACCATGGATGTCTCTCTTAGAGTCCTCATTGTTTACTAATTTTTCTGGCAGTGTGGATTGTAGGCTGGTAATCCTTTACTCTATGTCTAAAATCCACATAGGAGTGAATACATAACCATGTTTGTCTTTTTGTTATTGGGTTACCTGGCTCAGAATGGTTTCTTCAAGTTCCATTCATTTTCCTGCAAATTTCAAGATTCCATTGTATTTTTCTGCTGAGTAGTACTCCATTGTGTAAAGGTACCACATGTTCTCTATCCATTCTTCAGTTTAGGGGCATCTAGTCTGCTTCCAGTTTCTGGCTATTACAAATAGTGCTGCTATGAACATCGCTGAACAGATATCCTTGTTGTAAGAGTGTGCTCCTTTTGGTATATGCCTAAGAGTGGAATTGCTGGATCTTGTGGTAGACTGATTCCCATTTTCTTTAGGAGTCACCATACTGATTTCCAAAGTGGCTGTACAAGTTGGCACTCCCACCAGCAGTGGAGGAGTGTTCCCCTTTCTCCACATCCTCTCCAACATAAACTGTCATTGGGGTTTTCCATTTTTGGCCATTCTGACAGGAGTAAGATGGTATCTCAGAGTTGTTTTGATTTTCATTTCCCTAATGGCTAAGGATGTTGAACACTTTCTTATGTGTCTTTCAGCCATTTTAGATTCCTCTGTTGAGAACTGTCTATTTAGTTCTGTACCCCACTTTTTAATTGGATTCTTTGGTGTTTTGGAGACTAGCTTCTTGAGTTCTTTGTATATTTTGGAGATCAGCCCTCTGTCAGATGTGGAGTTGGTGAATATCTTTTCCCAGTCTGTGGGCTGACGTTTTGTCTTGCTGACTGTGTCCTTTGCCTTACAGAAGCTTCTCAGTTTCAGGAGGTCCCATTTAACAATTGTTGACCTCAGTGTCTGTGCTACTGGTGTAATGTTCAGGAAGCAGTCTCCTGTACCAATTAATTCATGGGTATTTCCCACTTTGTCTTCTAATAGGGTCAGTGTGGCTGAGTTTATGTTGAGGTCTTTGATCCATTTTGACTTAAGTTTTGTGCATGGTGATAGGCTTGGGTCTATCTGTAGTCTTCTACATGTCCACATCCAATTATGCCAGCACCATTTGTTGAAGATGTTCTCTTTGTTCCATCATATAAATTTGGATTGTTTGTCAAAAATCAGGTGTTCTTGTATGTTCAAGTATGACCTGATGATTCTCTGGATTTCCTCTGTGTCTGTTGCTATGTCCCCTTTTCATTCCTGATTTTATTAATTTGCATGTGCATTCTGTTCTGTTTGTTAAGTTTGGATAAAGGTTTGTCTATCTTGTTGATTTTCTCAAAGAACCAACTCTTCGTTATATTGATTCTTTGTATTGTTCTCCTAGTTTCCATTATATTGATTTCAGCCCTCAATCTAAAGCTTTCAGTTGTGCTGTTAATTCTCTAGTGTCATTATTCTCCTGTTTCTTCATGTGGGTATTTAGCACTATGAACTTTCCTCTTAGCACTGCTTTCAAAGTGTCCCATAAGTTTGGGTATGTTGTGTCCGAATTCTCATTGAATTCTAGGAAATCTTTAATTTCTTTTTTTATTTTTTCCTCGACCCAGGAATTGTGCAATTGGGTGTTACTTAATTTCCATGAGTTTGTAGGTTTTCTGCAGTTTGTGTTGTTGTTGAATTCTAACTTTTAAGCATGGTGGTCTAATATGATACAGGGGTTATTTCAATTTTTTTATACGTGTTGAGTTTTGCTATGTTGCCAAGTATGTGGTCGATTTTAGACAAGGTTCCATGTGGCGCTGAGAAGAAGGTATATTTTTTTGTATTTGGATGGAATGTTCTATAGATATCTGTTATGCCCAATTGCACCATAACTTCTATTAGTTCCTTTGTTTCTTTGTTAAGTTTCTGTCTGGTGTTCCTGTCCAGTGGTGAGAGTGGGGTGATGAAGCCTCCCACTATAAATGTGTGTGGTTTTATGTGTGATTTGAGTTTTAGTAATGTTTCTTTTACAAACGTGGATGCCTTTGTATTTGGGGCATAAATGTTCAGAATTGAGACTTCATCTTGATGAAGTAGGAAATGACCTCCTTCATCTCTTTGATTGATTTTAGTTTAAAGTCCAATTTGTTGGATATTAGGATTACTACCCCTGCTTGTTTCTTGGGTCCATTTGATTGGAAATTTTTCCCCCAACCTTTAATTCTTAGGTATCGTCTGTCTTTGTAGTTGAGGTGTGTATCTTGTATGCAGCAGAAGGATGGATTCTGTCTTCTTATCCATTCTGCTAATCTGTGTCTTTTTATAGGTGAGTTAAGACCATTAATGTTGATGGATATTAATGACCATTGATTATTCATTCTTGTTTGTTTTGGTGGTGGTTGTGAAATTATGTGTGGGATTCTATCCCTTTTTCTTTTTGGCTGTTGGTAAAGTGGGGTTATCTATTGCCTATATTTTTCTGATTGTAGTTAACTTCCTTGGGTTGCAGTTTTCCTTCCAGAACTTTCTGTAGGGCTGGATTGGTGGATATGTATTATTTGAATCTGGTTTTGTCATGAAATATCTTATTTTCTTCATCTATATTGATTGAAAGCTTTGCTGGGTATAGTAGTCTGGGCTGGCATCTGTGGTCTCTTAGTGTAGGTAGACTATCTATACTGGACCTTCTGGCTTTCAGAGTTTCCCTGGAAAAGTCAGGTGCAATTCTGATAGGTTTGCCTTTATATGTTACGTGACCTTTTTCCTTTGCTGTTCTTAATATTTTCTCTTTATTCTGTATGTTTGGTGTTTTAATTATTTTGTGGTGAGGAGACATTTTTTGGCTCAGTCTATTTGGGGTTCTGTAGGTTTCTTGTACTTTTATTGGCATGTCTTTCTTTAGGTTGGAAAAGTTTTCTTCTATGATTTTGTTGAATATGTTTTCTGCACCTTTGATGTGGATTTCTTCACCTTCTTCTATACCTATTATTCTTAGGTTTGGTCTTTTCATGGTATCCCATATTTCCTGGATATTTTGTGTTAGGGATTTGTTGGACTTAAGATTTTTTTTGGTTAATGAGTCTATTTCTCCTAATGTATCTTCAACTCCTGAGAGTCTCTCTTCCATCTCTTGTATTCTATTGGTTATGCTTGCATCTGTAGTTCCTGATTGTTTTCCCAGCTTTTCTATTTCCAGAATTCCCTCAGATTGTGCTTTCTTTATTGTCTCTATTTCAGTTTTTAGGTCTTGAACTGTTTCCTTGAGAGATTTGTTGATATCTTGTATTTTTTGGTTTGTTTTTTCTTCCATTTCTTTTCTTTTCTTTTTTTTTTTTTTTTTTTTTTTTTTGGTTTTGGTTTTTTCGAGATAGGATTTCTCTGTGTAGCTTTGGAGCCTATCCTGGCATGCTCTCTGGAGACCAGGCTGGCCTTAAACTCACAGAGATCTGCCTGCCTCTGGCTCCCGAGTGCTGGGATTAAAGGCGTGCGCCACCAACACCAGGCTTTCTTCCATTTCTTTAAGGGATTTTCTCATGTCCTCTTTGAGGTCCTCTATCATTTTCATGAAGATGTTTTTAAGATTATTCTCTTCTGTTTCATCTGCATTGTGATGTTCAGGTCTTGCTGGTGTATGGTTCCTAGTCTCCGGTGGTGTCATATTGGGTTTTCTATTGTTGAATGTGCTTTTACATTGTCCTCTTCTCATCCTTTCTTCTGGTGGGTGTAGCAGAAGTCTTTTCCTCTCCTGGTGGGTATGGGACCAAGGCTCCCTTCTGGTAGATGCAAACAGTTCCAATACTCTGATGTCTGTCCTCTTCTCGTGGATGGAGGTGGGACTGTTACCGGGGCCTTGGCAGTGTCTGGGTGTGTTGGATCCTGCCGCCAAGTTTGGATCTGGTGAGCAGAGCACTGGCGTCAGATCAGTAATTCCATTTTTAACTTCTGAGAAACCTCTTTTAACAATTAATCTTGGTTGACAACTTAACTGGTTCTAGAAACAATTAAAAGATAAACTCCTGAACATCCCTGTAAGGAATTTTTTAACATATTCTTTGAAGTAGGGACCCACTCTAAGCCAGCACCACTAGGCAGACAGATGAAAGGTGGTCTGAAGGGAAAAGTTGCTGTTTGCCTGTTTGCTTTCCCATCATACTGACAAGTTCATCTGCTCTGTGGCTGCTTCTGCCACTACTGCTATAAATCCTCCCTGACTTCAGAACTCAGCTACTTTGGCCTTTTGACGTGGACTGAACAACAGCAGCCTTCTAGGAATCCTCCAGGCCCTCAGGGCTGAGAGACTCCGGCCCCAGAAAATCCCTGGTCTGCAACCTCTACACAGACCCTGAATGGTTCAGCCTCAAGCCCCAACCCAGCAAAAATAAATAAATAAATAAATAAATAAATAAATACACCCTGGACTCGGGGCCCAAGCCAGCAGAAGAGGCACTTTATCCCTAAACCTAGAACCAGGGAAAAACACCCTAACTCCAAACTAACACCAAAAGATCATACTTTGCCCTAGAATTGGAATCTGTAAAAGAAATTCACCTAGGCCCTAAAATTGGAGCCTAAAAGCAATAAGCATGGTATTACCAAAATCATGGTACAAACAGCAAGTTATACCCACATACAAGAAGTCTCTTTACAAAATGCTCCTCAAGCAAGCTGTACAAAAAGAGCCCAGAAAGGCTGGTAGTCTGAGGAGGGCAAGGGAAAGTGTGGGGTGGAGGGAGGAGGGTGGAGAAGAGTTGGATAGTAAAAGTCAGTCTTTGTAAGAGCTCCTTAATGGCTAGCCAGTGCTGTTATCACAGTGGTTTAATGCAAATAAAAAGCAGCAGCTAGAGGCAAATCACACCCCCGACACAAGCGTGCCCTCTTGTACGCTTGCTTCCTTAGGCTCACTCTAAAACATGCAAGATTCCCTTTTGTTTGGAGCTAGTAAGGAGTCCTGTATGGATGAGTCACTGAAGGAGGGACCTTGAGCTCCCCACCCCTCCATCTGCCTAACTGTGGCAGACCAGTAGTTCTCATCCTGTGGGTTGTGACTCCTTTGGCAAACCTCTTATCTGCAAATGTATTTACACTATTATTCATAACAGCAGCAAAAGTACAGTTATGAAGTAGCAACGAAAATAATTTTATGGCTGGGGGTCACCACAACATGAGGAACTGTATTAAATAACCACAACGTTAGGAAGATGGAGAGCCACTGCCTCGTAGGGTTCCAGAGACAAACCCAGGCCTTGGCCAGCACTTTCCTTTTGTGTCCATTTGTCATTGTCATGTGATACCTGCCAAGCGGGAGGAAGCCATCTTTTTGTGTGTGAAAGATGCTGGGCTGGCCCAGCAGGCTGAGGAGGTGGCTCCCTCAAGTGGATACAGACATCTGGGCAGGTGACAGAAACCTTCTCCAGGTGACAGCAGGATGTGTAGAAGGGGGGGCTGGGGTCTGTGTCTATAGCCACCCTCTCAGCGTCCCCATGGTTGCAGCAGAGGTAGTTGAAAGACTGTTGAGTGTTGCTTTCTTGACTGTTTAAAGCCACAAAGGTTTTTACTTTGAGAATTGAGTCCTCCAGCTTTGTTCTAGAGTATTTGCCTGCTCTGGGTATTTGTCTGTGTGTTTGTTTCCACAAGAAAGCCTTGGAATCTGGTAGTGTCTACATTGAATCTATACATCGGCTTGGGAAGACCATCCTATTGGTAATGCTGCTATCTCTAATGGAAACTTCAAGCATCTCTGTCTGGATTTCTTCTGACCCTCTATCCCTTCCCTCCAAGAGGTCTCATACTTTCTTTTGTAATTTTAGTTCTAAGTGTTTAATAACATTTTGATGATATTATGCATAGAATTATCTTCTTCATTTCATGTAATTGAATTTTATATATTGACCTTCAGCCTTGCCAAAGTTGTTTTTATAATTCTGTTAATTCCTTAGGACTTACGTATATGGGCTTATGCGGCCATGCTGTCTTACTGCCGCTACCATGCTGACCAGACCTCCCAAAGCCACATTGAATGGAATAGATTTAAGGGCACTTCCCTCTGCTGGTGTCAGGAAGGAAATACTTAGCCTTTCACCTGTCAATGAGGGTCAGCTATGGGGTTTTACAAACACTGTCAAGGTGTTGAGGAAATCTGCTTCCATTTGTAGTTAGTCCAATTTGTACTATAAATGCCTGTTGTATTTTTGTCAAATGTTTATTCTTGCCTATTAATTTTCTCCCTTTTGTTTCATTGATATTCTGAATTAATTGATTTCTAATTATTAAACCAACCTTGAATTCCTGAGATCATTCTGACCTGATCTTGTAAAAAAATAATTATCTTGCTATGTTTCCTAATTGGTTTGTTACTATTTCATTGAAGACATCTTTAATGTTTGTGGAAAAAGTTAGTCTGCGGTCTTCATTTCTTTTGAGATCTCTTTCAGGAATTTTTTTTTGGGGGGCGGTTTCAAGACAGGGTTTCTCTGTGTAGCTTTGGAGCCTATCCTGGCACTTGCTCTTTAGACCAGGCTGGCCTTGAACTCATAGAAATCTACCTGCCTCTGCCCCCTGAGTGTTGGGATTAAAGGAGTGCACCACTACTGCCCAGCTTCTGTCCGGTTTGGGTAGCAAAGAAATACCAGCCTTGCAGAATGAGCTCAGAAATATTCTCCTCTCTACTTCCCTGAAGAGTTTATAAAGAATTTGGTATTATTTATTCTCTGAATGTTTGGTCGAACTCGACAGTGAAGTCACTTGGGCTTGGACTTTTCTTTGTGGGCATTATTCAACTACATCTGACAAGGGTGGTTGGTAAAGGACCCTTTCCCTATGGGAAAGCTAGAGGACATGGGAGAAAGCAGCCATACTGAAGGTGGGAATCTTCTAGTTCCTCTCAAATCATATCTGGGAACTGCTGTGAAAGGGGTATTCAGATGTACAGTCCTTAATCAGTTGGCATTTAGTTAAGGAAAAGGTCAGTTATTTGGGTGTGTCTGAATCAAGCAGTTAAAAGCCTTTAAAAGGATCGTCTATGTCTTCCCAGAATTCAGAAACTCCAAGCAGTGGGGTACAACAACAGTTATAGACTCTCTCCGTTCTGGGACCATTGTGCTCACACAATCAATGCTCATGTGCTGACTTCCTTCACTGGTGATGCTGTAGACAGTCCTGAGATTGCCCCTCCTCCAATTCTCCTAGAACTAGCACATGAATAATTCAAGCATGCTTGAGAGAAACACGTATGTATTCACTGTGTTTAGGTGAAGTGTTCCATGAACATTACTCAACTCAAGTTAATTGATAATGCTATATAAGCTTTCTGTGATCACCTAGCTATTTGTTCTGTCCATTATTGAGAGTGACATGGAAACCTTCACATTTTATTGTTGAGTTGTTCATTGTTCTTTCTGCTGGATCTGGCTTTTCAGATTTAGTGGTTCTCTTGCTAAGTGCACAGATGTGTATAATTATCATTCCCTCCTAATCTGTCCTTTCATCATTATGACTCCATCTCTAGTGAAATTTCTCATCTTGAGACTTATCTTGTCTGAGATTACTACACTCCTGTCAGCTGTCTTATTTTTACTGGTTGTGTGATAAATTCCTATCATTTCCTATTACTTCAACATCAGTTTTGAACAGATGTTGAATTTGTTCTCATCCACAGCCATGAATCATGAAGCCCGTGTCTCCTACCTCTAAATCCACGTAGACCTTGCATCAGAAAAACAGATCAAGTGATGCCCTGGACTCCAATAAAGGATCATGTTATGTCTATCTCAGACACCTAAAAATACTGTGTTACAATTGTTTCACATGGTTTTTTTTTTTAAGGTGTGTGTGTGTGTGTGTGTGTGTGTGTGTGTGTGTGTGTTCATATGGGTGTGTATGCAGGTGAGCACACTTACATGTGCATACACCATAGGGGCAGAAGCTAAATGTTGAATGCCTTCTATTGCTGTCCATCTCACTTTTTTTTCTGCAGATTTTTTTATTTGAATTAGAAACAAGATTGTTTTACATGACAATCCCAGTTCCCTCTCCCTCCCCTCCTCCCCTACTACTCCCTGCAACTAAAACCCTACCTATCACATATCCTTTCTGCTCCCCCTGGATGGTGAGGCCTTCCATAGGGTGTCATCAGAGTCTATCATATGCTTTGGGATAGGGCCTAGGCCCACCCCCCCGTGTGTCTTGGCTCAGGAAGTATTCCTCTATGTAGAATGGGCTCCCAGAGTCCACACCTATGCTAGGGATAAGTACAGAACCACTGCAGGAGGTCCTGTAGATTTCCAAGGTTTCCTCAATGAAATCCATGTTCCTGGGGTCTGGATCAGTCCCATGCTGGTATCCCAGGTATCAGTCTGGGGACCAAGAGCCCCTCCATGTTCAGGTCAGTTGTTTCTGTGGGTTTCACCAGCCTGGTCTGGACCCCTTTGCTCTTCACTCATCCTTCTCTGCAACTGGATTCCAGTTCAGTTCAGTGATTAGTTCTGGGTGTCTGCTTCTACTTTCACCAGGTGCTGGATGAGGGCTATCGGGTGGCAAATAAGTCAGTTATCAATCTCATTATCAGGGGAGGGCATTTCCTCTGTTGCTTAGATTGTTAGCTGGTGTCATCTTTGTAGATCCATCTCACTTTTGAGACAGGGTCACTCACTGAAACTGGAGCTCACAAAGTTGGCCAGATGGACTGGCCAATCAGCTCGAGAGATCTACCTGTCTCTGGCCTCACCCGCAGCTGGTCTTACAGAGCCTCCAGCTTTTACCCAGGTGCTGTTGGTCCAAACTCGGGTCCTTATGCTCGTGCAGCAGGCACTTGAGCAACTGAGTGGTTTCCCTGGCCCTTTTTGAAGGTTTTAAGACAGAGAGAATAAAGACACCACTAATAGCACTATTGATTTCTTCCCACAGATTCACATTGCCCTGAAGGTTTCCTTTTCTTGCGCCAGTTTGTCTCTGTTGGCTAGCATCTCCCTAGTGTGATAACTGCCATGCCTCCTCTTACATATGTACACAAGCCCTCAAAGCACAGCTCTATCATTGTTTTATGAAATCAACGTTAAGTTGGTTAGCAGAGCAGAAGTGTGGGTATCTGTGGCCTGGCTCTTGTAATTGCCCACATAATCAGCTTTATTGGGGCACTACATTCTTCACTATGAATGAAATTACTCTCCGGTTCTACTTCCTTCTATCTAAAATGACTTCTTTTAGAAACTTTTGAAGGCACTCCTAGTAAGGAGTTCACTCAGTGTTTGTTTGAATGAGAATGTCTTTGGTCTAAAGCATGAAGGACATTTACAGGCTCTTCCTATTCAATAGGTTTTAGTGTTTGGGGCTTGGGATTTATTTGGTTTGGATTTGGATTTGGAGAGGTATTTTGAATATATCATCCCACCACAGTGTTCTTCATTGCCTGTAATGACATCAGTTATTTATGTTATTATAGTTGTCTTTATAGAACTTGTTTTATTGATTTCTGTGTTTTCTTTATCTTTTCACTGTTTGACCTTGTAGTTGTCTGTCTTACCTTGGTCCTACTTAATGTTCACTTGTCATTTTTACATGTAGATTTATAATTTTCATTATTTGGGATGATTTTGTACATTATTTCACTATCTTTAACTCCTTCTGGACTGTCATTATACATGTTTCATGTTGTTGTTCTGTGTTATGTTGATGCAGAAACACAGTTCTTACCTCAAAAGTAATAAGGGATGGTTTGTTCTGAGGAAACAAAAGGAGAACTTGCCCCACTGAACAAATGGCTACGGACCTTTTATAGCCACAGAACAAATGTGGTCCTCAACCCATGCATTTACCAGACACACTGGTAGGGAGGCCAGGTAGGCATGTTACAGCACAGAAAACTCTGGGATAGCTTCTAGATGCTGTTTGAGGCTGTTTATGAAAGTGGTTTATGTCCAGGGAGCTAAGAAGGCTTATTCCTAGGAGCCAATAAAAATGAGTCTGTGTGCACTGGAAGAAGTCTTCAGGAGATAGGAATAGCTGCTAAAGCTGTGAAGGAAGAAGCCCCTGGAGTGTATTGACATCATCAGCTGATATGCATAAGATGGTTAATATTGCTTGTCAACTGGGAGAATCCTCAGGGCTTGCCTGTGAGGATTATCTAGGTCAGATCAAGTGAGGTGGGAAGACCCACCCTAGCTGTGGACTGAGAAAGGAAGCAGGGTGCGAGCATTCACCACACCCTGCTTCTTGAAGCTCCGGCAGCCATGACTCCCCACAATAAAGAACTTCCCCTCGACTGTAAGCCAAATAAAACTTTCCTGCTTTTAGTGGCTTTTGTTGGGTACTTAGTCATAGAAATAAGAAAGTAACATATAGTTGGTCTCCTTTTTCCATTTCTCTTTTATTTATTCATTTTTGGCCCTTGGTAGCTGACATAATGTTGACATAGACTTATAATAAGGATATCATTATATCTGAAAGAGAGAGAGAAGATGAAGTTGGGTGAGTCAGGAGACGGGAGAGGATCTGGGAGGAGTTGGGGGAAGGGAATGAATATGATCAAAATGCATCCTATGAAAGTCTCAAAGAACTGATAAAATATTGTTTTTAAAAATAGCACTATATCCACAGTTGAAATAGTCAAAAATAAAGAAATAAAAATTAAAGGCAGGCATTTTAAATACCTCCCCAAATTCTCTGCATGTTCCATGATATTCTTTAGCTAGATTGACTTGCATTCTCCTTGTTTCTATAGTTACTACAGTGTGTGAAATATTTTAGTTGATGTTTTTAGGGTTTGGAGTCAATTTTTTTTCATTTTTTAATTTGAATTAGAAACAAGATTGTTTTACATGTCAATCCCAGTTCCCTCTCCCTCCCCTTCTCCCCTGCTGCCCCCCCCCCAAACTAAAACCCTACCTATCCCATACCCTTTCTGCTCCCCAGGGAGGGTGAGGCCTTCTGCAGGGGTCTTCAGAGTCTGTCATATTCTTTGGGATAGGGCCTAGGCCCACCCCCAATTATTAGTTTTTTAATTCTAGTTTTTCCTTCTGGCCAGCTTGATTTCAGACCCAAAACCTCATGTGGAACAACTACGTTCTA
The DNA here is from genome assembly GCF_003668045.3 of Cricetulus griseus. NCBI lineage: Eukaryota > Metazoa > Chordata > Mammalia > Rodentia > Cricetidae > Cricetulus > Cricetulus griseus. The sequence continues at coordinate 98,055,121 of NW_023276807.1, forward strand.
ATTTTAGAAATGATTGGTCTTTCATGTCTAAATTACTCTAGCTCTTCTTTGGGGCTAATAATTTCCTTTGCTTACTATTTGGTATTATACCAGACTTTAGCTCTGGTAAGTAAACAGACAGTCATAATACTGGGTAAATCAGATAATAACATAGTATCATTTTGAATTTTTTTTCTCAACAAAATTATCCTTTCTCTGTGTAACAAACATTAGTGACAGTGGGACAGACACAAGGCCAGACTTATAAAAGATCAAGATTCCTTAGATTCTGTGAACATAACCCAATCTTAGTCCTCATTTTGCAAACAGAAAGAAAAAGAATGGCTCCAATAGGAGTCATTTTGTAATACAGCCTATCTACTTTCCATCGGCAAAATTGGACTTAAATTAGTCTTTCTACAATCTCAACTAATTGTACTATGAACTACTCTGAAGACTAATTTCAGTGGAAAACATGGGCTCACCGGGCACAGACGCTCAGGTTACACATTCTTTCTTTTAAAATAATGTCTCTACATGTCCTATGTTTTGAACATGAATCCTTTCCTAAATCACTCCTTTATTATTTTTAGCAAATCCAGCCTATCTTTAAAATTTCTAGTTTCTACAATGTGACAGACTTTGATGATCCCCATGGGAGGCCTCGCCCTCCCTGAGGAGTGGGATAGGAGGACAGGAGGGAAAGGGAACTGGAATTGGCATGTAAAATAAGATTGTTTTTAATTTAAATAAAAATATTTTTTAAAAATTCCTAGTTTCTATATCTACACCTAGGTAGCTTTGATGCTAACACTTATCCAATTTTAATTTTTAAAAAATGAATGAACTAATTAAAACACTATAATGCTGTTGTCATTGATTGTTTTTGGACACTTTGAATATGAAGAATCAGGCCCAGTCTTTAGGTATGCCTAAAAAAATTAATAGCGTTGAAGACACTCAAAATAGGCTTGAGTCAGAGTGTGTCTTAAGATCTCTGGAGCCTGCCAGGAGGTGGTGGCACATGCCTTTAATCCCAGCACTCAGGGAGGGAGAGGCAGGCAGACCTCTGTGAGTTTGAGGACACCCAGAGTGACACAGAGAAACTCTGTCTCAAAAAAAAAAAAAAAAAAAAAAAAACCCTGGCGGTGGCCCATACATTCCCTAGAACTTGTACCTGTAAACTCCTTCCTGGTGGTGTCCCATACATTCTCTAGAACTTGTACCTGTGAACTCCTTCCTGGTGGTGGCCCATATATCCTCTGGAACTTGTACCTGTGAACTGGAGTTAGTGTGGTTGAGAGGTATGACTAGACATTGTATCAAAGAATATATGATTGATAGATTAACTGTTGTATTGACGAATTCATTGACTTCTAACAGTTCCGCCATTGAGAGCAGTAACCAGCTAGCTGGACCCAGTTTCTCTTAGAAGAAATCCTGTCATTTCTGCTGTAGGTGTTTTGAATCTAAAAGGAAATTCTCCAAAAATGGGACTTTTGGAAGGAGATGTAAAATAAGTCTCTGCCAATCTATAAGCTAGATTTTCTTTCAATTACACTGAATAATGGAAGAATTATTTTATGACACTAATAAAAGATTGGAATCTTTTTAAATGTTGTTGAGTGAGCAACAGTTAGAATAAAAACATCATCAAAGAGGTCATAACATCACCATTGTTGTCTGTGGTTCCCCTAAGACCAACATCATCAGTATCCCTATCATTTAGGAAAGCACACTGGGACAAAGTCCAAATATCTCATACAATTTTCAAGAGCTCTAAATATAAGAAGATTTAAGGAATATGTTAGAAAGGATGAGAGTTAGCAGAAATATCACCAGTGGTGTTTTGAATTCAGTCACTGGGGTTTTGATTGCTGATGTGGTCCAAGATGGCTGTCTCCAGACTTTCTGAAGCTCACATGGCTGTGTTCTTAGAAGGAACTGGCACACATTAAAAGTGAGAACCACCAGCCCAGGAGTCAACCCTCCCTAGTTTTGCAGCACAGCAGGTGGTTGGGATCTTACTTTACTACATAAAATCCTTTCCTGCCTCAGAGCATTTCCTTTCCACTTAGCATTTTTATCAAAAAAAAAAATGTATTTTTAGAACTTTAAGTCTTTTGTACCTTACTTTCATCCTTGATGCTTTCTTGTTTTTCCTTATAAAATTTCTGAATCTAGAAAACTCATTTTTCCTAACAAAATAAAATAACATATTTATTTAAAACCCAGAAAGCAACATTTGCATCTCTCTCTCTCTCTCTCTCTCTCTCTCTCTCTCTCTCTCTCTCTCTCTCTCCTTTCTGTCTGCAAGTGTGTGTGTGTGTGTGTGTGTGTGTGTGTGTGTGTGTGTGTGTGTGTGTGTGTGTGTGTTATGGATATGTACAAGCACATGTGTGTGCATATGTGTGGAAGTCAGAGGCCAACATTTGGGTACCTTTCCCAGTTGCTCTCCACCCTAACTGTTGAGTCAGGGTCTCTCACTGAACCTGGAGCTCACTGATTCAGTGAGGCTGGCTAGCCAATGGCCTGCAGGATCTGCCTATCTCTGCCTCCCAGCACTGGGATTACAGATGCACATGGCCAGACCCAGCTTTTTATGTGAAGTCTGGGGATGTGAACTCAGACCTTCATGCTCATGCTGCAAGCACTGCACTGACTGAGTCATCTCCTCAGCCCCAGGAAGCTGTATTTGAAACACTGAAGTTGTAGACACTATGTGTTAAATAGCTAAAAATAATAAGATGGCCAAAATGTACTTACTATCTTTGATGCATTTCTATTTTCTCTTAGCAATAAGTCTAAATTAACTAATTTATTAGACGTGTTTCAGTTCTGTGAATTAGTATTTAAACTAAATTTACCTGAGCACTTACTTTCCTATAAGCTGACTTAGACTGGGAGGGTACCATGTAGACAACTCACACAACAAATATCTAAAGGTAGCTTTTCAAAAACTCACTCATAAGGCAAGATTACATGACTTTTCTGCTGAATGTCAGCTATAGACAAGGTGGTGCAACAAAGCAGATTTGTACATTTTAAAAAGGAGTATTGTTCTAAATTTGTAACAGAATAAAAAAAATCATGACCACCTATTTATTTGGTCAAACCCTACAGCTTTTTATTGTTGCTGTTGGCTCAAGGAAAACTCATTATTTTATTATTTTATGTATGGATATTTTGCCAGCATGTCTGTCTACATCATAAGTGCCTGGTGCCCAAAGAGACCAGACAAGGGTGCTGGATCCCCTGGAACTGGATTTACAGGTGATTGTGACTTGTTTTGTGGGTGCTAGGAATCAAACCTGGGTCCTCTGGAACAGCAGCTAGTGCTCTTAACCACTGAGCCATCTCTCTAGTCCCACTGCTTAGATTTTAGAACTACTCTCTTGCATTGTCTTTTTTAGTGGCAAGTCAGTGTCACAATTAACTGTTGCATGTCTGATGTTAGGTAAGAACAGAAGCAGCAACCTTCTTAGACAATGCAGAAGGGGCACAGTGAGGCAGACATAGGGAAAACACTACAGCACTGTAAATGTATACATAAAACAAGAGCATCCTAGCAGAGCCATAAAGCAACAGCTGGACCAACAGACAAAATGACACAAACATTTCATGAAATCAACAGTTATCATGAAGCCAGCCGAACAATAAACTTTAAGGCCCACAGCACAATTACGTTAAATTCAATTGGATTATGGGAGAAAATCCCCACCTCAAGGACATGGGCAAAAGGGTGAAAGATGAGCTCACTGTGCAGATCCCAATTAACCTCTTTCCCTGTCTTAAGAGTTAGAAACTGAAAGGTGAAGAGTCAGAGCACCCATCAGCAGAGTTCAATCTGAAACACTTTGGTAAATCCCGAGGTATATTGACTTGGGAAACCACACGTGACAGTTTTGCGCTCGGTGTTTGTCCAGAACAATTTAGGATGCCTCTTCCTCTGGGTTCTGGGTTAAAGAGGTTATAGAGATAAAAAAAATGTTCTAGATGAAAACTTCCATCACCCTTGAGGCTGACTAGAGCGAAGAGTAGGAGGAGAGGCTGGCAACGAGGGAGGAGCAAGGTCGGAAGGGGACAGATGAGAGTAAAGCAGAATTTTTCAGAATTCATCTGTACTTTCCTATTCTTTAACAAGTCTTTGCTTTAATCTTGATGCAATTTCCAAAACTCTCATTAACGTCTTGCTAACTAGCAATTTCATCATTCTTCTCCTGGATGCTTTTAAATTCCAATTAAAGGAGGCTTACCGAGTGTCAACTTCTCAGCTTCAAGTTCAACATGGGAAATAGAAATATCAAATGTTCCCTCATTTCACCCAAATACTTTGAAATTAAATTACTGAAACTATTATAAAAATATGGTCCTGGGGTCTCAAGAGAATGACAAATTAGAAAGTCTCACTTTCTGCAGAAGGGGGTGTAGCTGCCCAAATCAAGTGTGCATTCGCATCCTCATCATCCTGTCCCTTGGGATTTCCTTTCTAACTCGAGTCCTGTGCCTCACACTGAGCAGTTTATCATTCAGCCTCACGAACTCTCTTGGCTAAAACACAGCAGTGCTGTGTGGCTCCTCTAAACAGTGGCTCCTCTCTGAACACATCCTGTTTCCCATTATAGTGTGCTCCCTTACCCTGTTCTTTCTTTCTTTCCTAAAAATTGTGATCTCCATGTTAGCTGTGGGGTCTGTGTTTTGAGTCAGGGTTCTGTGCTGCTTATGGGAGTGGCTCCCTCCATTCTTATCCCAAGAATGCTCTGTCACATGGAGTCTGAGGTCAACCATGCCTGCGTATAGAAACATGAGGTGGCTCAAGAATCTAGGCCATTGCCACATATATTTGTATCTTCTCAGTTGAGCCAGCAAGGTTCCTTTCAGCTCAGGAATAAGGAATGTGGTCCTGGACTTCCTGTGAAGCCTTGTGTGTCCTAGGAATTCTCCCCTAAATACTGTCCACCCTGGTGGGCTGCGGGAACAAGTGCCTTTAGAGTCAAGGGCTCACAAAATTTCTAGAAGGTGAGAACACAAGGCTGCAATAGGCAGGAAAGGAGAAAAAACCACCAAGTTCAGTACTGGAGGGGCAGTCAAGAAAGACCAAGTGCTCACAGAGGTTCTGACAAATGCTCTGAACCAAGCAGGATGGCCAGCATCAGCTCAGAATAGAGCACTGGATGATCATTAAACCCAATGGACTCACCAATATCCTCTTGAGGAGGCAGTGTGAGCAGCCAGGCACACCAAGCCCATGCTGGTACCTAGCACTCAGGTGGATGACCTTCTGGTGAAAGTGGATCATCCTTGGGGTCACATGCTGAATCACCAAAAACCTGACACAAAGCACAGATCTCATTCCAAAGAAAATAGAAGGTCACTTATTCTGAGTCAAATATGAGTGACCAGAGTTTGGAAACATGGAATCAGATTACCTTGGATAACATGTTCCTTCCACAGTGGCTCCAGAGCTTGATGTCAGGTACCACATCGCCAGCCCTGAAAGCCCAAATGTTACACAGCACCTTGACACATAACTTCACAGGCTAATTCCCATGCGTGTTGTGAAATATTACTTTAACTATGTAAAGATATATTACTTTTGTTTATGCTGCATTTGTTTAATGATGTAAAGATGTGTTGCTTTTCCTGCTGAAGGCACCTGATTCATCTAACAAAAAGCTGAACAGCCAACAGTTGAGGAATAGGTAGGGCTGTTGGGCAGAGATAATAAGCAGGAGAAGGAACCTAGGCTCAAGAGAGAATAGGAAAAAGTGAGGGAGAAAAACAGGGAAACACCAGAGGCCAGCCAGCCAGCCACCAGTTAGACATGGAAGAACCAGTGAAAGTAGGATGTACAGAATGAAAGAAAGGTAAAATGCCCTGAGGCAAAACAGATGAAAGAGAAATAAGTTGTAAGAGCTAGCAAGAAAGGAGCCTAAGCTAAGGCTGAGCATTCATAACTAATAATAAGTCTCCTCATCATTATTTTGGATCTGGTTGGTGGCCCAAAAGAAAGCCTGCTACACATGAGCCCATGTCCATAAAATGAAGTTAAGCTTTATTGGGTGAAGGTGGTGCACGTCTTTAATCACAGTACTCAGGAGGCAGAGGTAGGTAGATCTCTGTGAGTTCAAGGTCAGCCTGGTCTACAGAGTGAATTCCAGGACCATGGCTGTTACAGAAAAACCCTGTCTGGAAAAAAACAAAATGAATAAATAAATAATATATAAATAAATAAAGTTAAACTTTGATTTTTGTATCTGAATTATGACAGCTTGAGTCTCCATTGGCCTCACTGGGAGAAATTAATGCCCTTCAAAACTGCCCTGAATGTCCCCTAAAACCTCTACAGAATTGTTCTGTGGGGGGGCTTAGGGACCTGGTCCTAAGAGGGACCCATCATGGCTCCCTCTTCCCATCTATGCAGCTACATGGTGGCCACTCTTTGTGGTCACTTTCCATGATCACAATGTTCTCCTCAGCCACTTGTGTGTGTGGACTGTCCTCAGCTCCCCCAGAACAACTTGCTCTTAAGTGTATGGGGAGCTGGGTGGCCTAAGGGGAACTGTAAGACCCTAACTCACAGAGAAGACTCAGTGATTCAGTTAGAAAAGATATTAGCAGGTTGGAAAATCATGCCAGAGCAAATGTGGAGTAGAACCAAGGTTCAGGCACAATGCCACCTTGGGAAGGCCTGACTTGTGCCCCATGCAGCTGATTCTGGATCATGCATCACGGCCTACCTGAGTACTGGCTGCCACTGACATGTCTAAGACTCCTTTCCCCAGCTCTCAGGTCCATGAGATTCGCTTCACTGGAATTAAACCTCCAATGTCAACTTGATTGGGGTTATAATCCCCTAGATTAGTGAGTCCTGACAAGATAAGCAACTGATGGGGAGACCTACCCTCAGTGTATGTGGCAGTGTGGGAAGCTATCTTTTCAGGGCTGCAGTCAGAGCCAGCTGACTTGCCCACAGTTAGTACCTGAGAGGGAGGGGGGGAGTGGACTGGGAAAAGGCTAGCTAAAGACATTAAAAGAAAACACAGACACAGGATAGATGTCAGGAGGGCAATTCAGTCCATACTGAATGCCCTGAGTTTATTTTTCACCACTCTTAAATACCTTAACTAAAAAGGGGAACATGGTATCATGTATACAGAACAGACTTTTCTTCCTCAATTCTCCAAGGATTCAGTAACCACACCTTAGATTTAATTTCTCATTATCTGACCTTGAGGGTGAAGAGTAACCACACCTCAGACCAAGTCTGTTGTTGTTAGATGAGACACCCAAAGCCAAGATCAAACATCCTACTGTAGCCATGCCTTTGACCTTTAGGTCTTATGACTTACTAAGGACAGTTTTGAACTCTCTGACCTTGAGTCAAGATGGAGTGGAGTCATCTTTGTGGGCCCCGACATGGCAGTGCCCCCTTGACTGAAGGGTCGGATAGAATAACACTGGGGAAATAATATCCACAGGGCACTGGCATCCATCTTCCTGGTCTACCATGATGTGAACTGGCTGGGTCTCTGTGCCCTCCTTACTGTGATACACTGCTCCCTATGAAACCTGTGGGCCCAAATAAGATCTCTTTCCGCCAGCTGTTTCTCTGGGTATTCTGTTCACAGAGACAAAGGCTAACTGGTAGAAGGCCAACCAAAGCTGTGTTGGGATGGTGTCCTAACACCCCCAGGCCACTGGCAGAGCCAAGCGTTCCTTGTAAGGATAGAACATCGTCAAGCATCCTTGTTAGTGGCAGTCAACACACTGCCAGGTGACTGCTTTCAGCCCGTGGTGATTGACATGAACTGGGAAAAAGTCACCATCTGGAATAACAAGGCCACACACTGTAAACGTGCTGCCTGTACAAACAGGAACGTTTGCATTGTCTTGCATTGTCTCATCCTGGCACATGAGACAGCTGGGTCTTGGCTTCTCCACCTCAACATTGCCTGTATACCCCCATCTGTCCACTGTCATCCCCTCAGTTTTGAAGGCTTCAAACACAAACCAAGGAAGAAGGTTCTCTGTGGTGGGGCTTTTCCTTTTTTTTTTTTTTTTTTTTTTGTTTTTGTTTTGTTTTTTGTCACTGAGGGAGCAAGGAGTGACTAACAAGAAAAAAAAAAAGTTTGACCCTGGTCCCAGTGGGTTTGTACTGAAGCAGGGTTAGCAGGGAAGAGTCCTGCTGCTACCATGTGTACTGAACTTGGGACCTGGTCAGACAGCCAGCATGAGGGACACATTCCTGTGACTGATGTGTCCTATACAGACAGTGCCATGGTGAAGCTAGCTCTCCCCACCCCCACTCTGCTTTACCCACAAGCCTGAGTCCCACCTGCTGCCTGAGACCACACACAGGAATTGCCCAGGGAAACCCTCATGGCTGAAAAAGCTAAGACACAACCACGTGGCTTGGTTTGTGGAAATTCAGAGCTTTGCGAAGCAGCCGTTTTGAAGACAGGCTCAGCTCCTGCTTCTAAAAATAGCTGCAAGTGAATAATTCCAGGGAGACATGAGACTTCTGCTCTCCAGAAATCCAGACAATACCTTGAAATACCTGCTGCTAAAATAGATCTAGACTGTGGTCTCGGAAGTCACTCTCCAAGGAGATCTGTAACTCTCACTGTCCCAGCCGTGAGTGGGACAGGGGCTGTCTTCCTCAGCTGTTTCTTCTGAGGTTGAAGTGACTGACTATGAACAAAGGCATGTGCCCATGTCCTTCCCATCCCTGAAGCAGTGGAAGAAACAAGAGTAAGTATCCTGTAATGACACAGGCAAGGGACAAGAGCTGAAGCCATAAGGCCGGCTTGTGGTGGACCTCCCAAGTCTTCCTGGTTAGAGTCTTCCTGATGTGATAAAGCAGCATTAACTCATCCGTTCTTATTTATTCCTCATTCATTTGTTCATCTCAAGAACATGTCCTGAGGACCAAGCCCTCTGCTGGAAGCAGAGAGGTCCCATCACACAGTTCAGAATCCGAGGGAGACTATCTCAGCATCGAATCTGTGGGTGTGGTAGGAGCTCTGGGAGGGATAAGCTGGGAACACAGCTCTACAGAAAGCAAACTCTCTCACAGGCAAACCAGTGAGAGAAAGAGCAAGGCCAGGGAGCCAAACAGTGGGCTCTGAAGACTGTGGCCAGCACAGTGTGCAGTGAGGGCACAAGGGCACAACCAGCCCATACCGCTGGCTCCAAACACATGCTCACACTGCATGTGGTCCCTCAGCTGGTAAGTCAGCTCAGAGGAAGCAGACTGAGGGACTGTCAACCCCAAACACTGCACTCCACAGAGGAGTAGCCTATTTGGCCAGGGCACGGGGTGAAGTAACATAGAGCTAGCCCCTGATTCTCAGGCCTGTCTCCCATTTCTCAGGAGCATGGGGAACCTGCAGAAAAGCACAACCAGACTCCAGATGTTCAGATTCCTCCTCCTCCTGACTCCTTCGCCAAACCATGCTCACCAGGTCCCTGAAGGCCTGGGTCACGTGCAAGGGAGACACAGCTTACTCAGAAAACTCCATTGACTGCAGTAGCCCTCCAAACCCATGGTTCCATTGCTGTAGTCTTAGTTTTATGTATGCAGTCAGCTAACTCGGAAAATTAACAAGGAAAATTCAGAAACATGTAACTGATGAGTTTGGAACAGCACACCATCCTGAATAATATAGGGAAATCTCACACCATTTCCCTCTGTCCCACCTGGAACATGAGTTAGCAATCTGTCCTATGTCTCCACGCTGTTATAGTACCTGCCTGGAGCTACTCAACTGTCATCTTAGTATGGGGTTGGCTTCCTCTGAACTGTGGGCTTGACTTCAAGTGACCTTCACTTAACAATGGCCTCAATCTTTAAAAGTAGAAGTCCCAACAATTCAATGATGCCAAGGCTGAGATAGAAGACAAACAAGGCCTGTACCCAGAAAGCAAACCACTAAACTAGACAGTTATTTCCCTAAGAATCAGTGTTGATTCTAACTAGTTGCGATGGATACCATCTCAGCTTAGCAGGTACAATTCAAAGAATTAACAGGGTGCTATGTCAGAGAGGAAACTGTCTGAACAGCTAAGGTCCAACCCCAGGAGTCCACATTAACACACTCAAAAATAGAATCCTGATCTCTTATGTCTGCTAACCAAACATTTCATATTGCATATATTTTAAAATGCACTTCAGCACGGAGTAAATTACAATTGCAGAGCTGTGGGAAAGACTCAGCTGTAACTCATTTGGAGATCGCTTTGCCTTCTGTGGGACGTAAGGAGAAAGCAATACCACTGCTAGATTATATGTCAGTTGATCCTAATTCCAAACTAAGGATAGTGGCATTCAAAACAGAGTAACTCAGAGCCCTGTGAGTGCCACAGTCCCATCAGACCAAGGCCACGTGTTCCTTGGTTTATAAACATAGATGTTGTCCATTTTCCCTCAGTGCCCACAGCACCAGGACCCCAACACCCTCAATTATGCCACCATGGCCCTCTGCTCCATTGTCAGCCACATATATTTATGTGATTTTTACTAACTCGCTGCCTCCAAAACTCAGATTGTACCAGAGCTCAAGGCTTGGGCTTCCCTTCTCATGTTTGTGTCCCATGTTTATAGGGAAAGAATTCTGAGATATCCTAAATAAAGTCAGAGCCAAAGAATGGAGGAAGGAAAGTGGTGATAATACATTTTAACTCACAGCTTCAAGTGGAATCAACAAAGAAAAAGAAATGGCTGCTTGCTATCCCAGCTTTGGGACCAGCCAATCCAGAAACAGCGGAAACTTCTCTTTGTACACTATTTGCTGAAGCCCTGACAGGGAAAGAGATAAAGAGAGACACCTGTGCCCCTCCCTTCAGCTAGCAGACTATTGAAACTGGGACCCTAAAATAATGAGCATGAGTATCCCATCCTGGGACAAGGGAAAGACTCCAAAGCCCCCACACAGCGAAGAGCCAACCAGAGGTGAACCTTGCCACGAGAGTCAGAATTTCACACAACTTTCACAGTTTATTTCACAGTTAAATTAACACACACATACATTTTCTGGCTTTTGTCTCCTTTGGAAGGGCAAACAGAAACCAGGAGTCTTTCTCTCCCTAGTTTGACCAAACTGTATAAAACCATTTTTCCTTTACCAGTTTCTATTTCCTAATATGGACTGAAATTCTAAGGAAGAGACACCACACCTATGCCAACGATCCACCAGGTGGACTGGCTGATGAGAACTTCCAGGTTGTAGAGCGTTGGAATATTGCAAATTCAGAGCCAAGGTGATCTTGGGTCCTTTATCCCGGCAGCCACACTGCCCCCTTAGGGAGGTTTTGGGAAGCTGTTCTGAGACCGAGTCCTTCCCTTTAGTTCAATCAGTGCTCCATTCCTTTCTCTGAGCTGGTTGCTTGGATATTCCTTTATTTGTTTCCGAGCTTTCACTTCTGAGTATTTGTATGGAAGCATCTGTCTGCCAACGCTCAGCCTGTGTTTCTTGCCACCCTTCAACATCAAAAGCTACTTTTTTTTTCCCTGCCTCCTCTCTTCTGCTTGTTTCAATTAGAAATCCTGTGAGCACCTCGTCATAAAAATACCAAAGTTAAAAGATACTGTTTCCCCAGTTCAACAGCGTGGACAGGTCAGGCAGGGACTCCCTAGGACATGCAACGACCTTACAGAAAATCCCAAAATGGCATTGCTATGCTATCGTACTGGCTTAGCCAGGAAGATACACATAAGTGAAGACCACCTAGTCTCATAAACATTAAACGTTCACCACTAGCCCTAGACAATGTGGGAGGACACACCCTTGGGATGTGAACTGAGGGAGCCAAAGCACAGATCCCACCACTGGCACAGAAAGTTTCAATTTTCATAAAATATCTTTTAAATGACACTAAAGCAGGAAACAAGTCCAAGTCAGAAGAGGAAGTGTTTTGCAAAAATAACTTCCATTCTGTACTACAGTGTGTGGTAACAGTGGTAAATCAACTTGAAATTACCCTCAGAAACGGGAACCATTGTTAGCCCTAAATCACTTTTTTTTACATTAAAGTACACATTTTAGGCAATAGAAGAAAAGATGGTAAATAGGTAGTCTACTCTAATTAGAATGTTAAAGCATTTAAGAAAACAAGTGAGAAATTTTTAGTTTATAAGAAATTAATAAGTGTTTTGGAAGCCATCAAAAAAAAAAAAAATGAACCCGGAAGTCGGCCATTTTGGATGGGTGAAAGTGGAAGTGGCTAAAGCTCAGGTGACTTTGGTCCGGGAGCCTCCTTCCCTGTCTGCTTAATTTAGAACTAAATAGCTCCTATCTCCATCAGAAGTGCATTGCAGAGTTAGATGGAGACTCACGAAGTCCCAAAGGCAGCGTTGGAAGAGAAGAAAAGGAACAGAATACCAAACAACTGTCCAGAGAAGCTAAAGAAGCAAAATTACAATCAAGGGATCCTTGCCTGGGACAAAAGCCTGGCTGTTCCGATTCTCTGAGCAAACGACTACAGAAATGGAAAAGCATTCTGATTCTGTGGATGGCAAGATGGCAGGAGCAAAAAAATGAAGCAAAAAAGTCAGCTTCCTGCTACAGCCTGGGAGAAGACAGAAGTCACAACTAACCATATCCTCCCCAGGCCCTTCCACGGTAGAAACCAGCAAGCCTACTGGCTGATTAAAAGATCTGTCTGTATGGCTTCTTTTTGTTGTTGTTCATTTTTTTTATTAATTTTTTACATTCCAATCCCAGTTCCCCTCCCTCCTTTCCTCCCACACCCCATCCTTCCACCTGCTCCATGGAGAGGGTAAGGCCTACTAAGTCTGTCCCATCATCTAGTTGAGGCAGGACCAAGGCACCTCCTCACCCCCCATACTCCTGTGTCTAGGCTGAGTAAGGTATCCCTCCATATAGAATGGGGTCCACTAAGTAAGTTTATGCATTAGTGTTAGATCTTGGACCCACTACCAATGGCTTCATATATTGTCCCAGTCACACCATTGTCACCTATATTAAGGGAGTCTAGTTCAGTCTTACACAGATTCCCCATTTGTCAGACCTGAGTCACTAGCTCAGGTCAGCTGATTCTGTGGGCTTCCCCATCATGGTCTTGATTACTTTGTTCATATTTTCACTCCTCCCTCACTTCAATTGTACTCCAGGAGTTTGGCCCACTGGTTAGTTGTGGATTTCTGCATCTGTTTCCATCTGTTTCTGGAAAAGGGTTCAAGCTTCTCTGGGGTTGTGTATTATAGGCTAGGTATCTTTTGCTTTATATCTGGTATCCACTTATGAGTGAGTACATACTATATTTGTCTTTCTAGTTTTGGGTTGCCTCACTTAGGGTGGTTTTTTTCTAGTTCTGTCCATTTGCCTGCAAATTTTAGGATGTCATTGATTCTTTCTGCTGAGTAGTACTCAGCAGTACTGTGGTATATTGTGGAAATATACCACATTTCCTTTATCCATTCTTCAATTGAGGCTTTTCCCAAGATCTGGCTATGGCTAATACAAGATATGGCTAATGTTGCTATGAACATAGTTGAGCAAATGTCCTTGTGGTGTGAATGTGCCTTCTTTGAGTATATATCCAACAGTGGTATTTCAGGGTCTTGAATTAGGTTAATCCTAATTTTCTGAGAAATCGACATACTGATTTCCATAGCAGCTGTACAAGTTTGCACTCCCACCAGCAGTGAGGAGTGTTCTCCTTTCTCCACATCCTCTCCAGCATAAGCTGTCATTGGTGTTTTTGATTTTAGACATTCTAATCTGTTTAAGATGGAATCTCAGAGTGGTTTTGATTTGCATTTCCCTGATGACTAAGGTTGTTGAGCCTTTCCTTAAGTGTCTTTCTGCCATTTGAGATTGTTCTGTTGAGAATTCTCTGTTTAGATCTGTACCCCATTTTTAAATTGGATTATTTGGTTGTTTGATTTCTAGTTTCTTGAGTTCTTTGTATATTTTGGAGACCAGCCCTCTGTCAGATATGGAGTTGGTGAAGATCTTTTCCCATTTGTAGGCTGCTGTTTTGTCTCATTGACCATGTTCTTTGCTTTACAGAAGCTTCTCAGTTTCAGGAGGTCCCATTTATTAATCGTTGCTCTCAGAGTGTGTGCTACTGATGTTCTATTTAGGAATTAGTCTCCTGTGCCTATGCATTCAAATGTATTTCCCAGTTTCTCTTCTATGTGATTCAGTCTGGATCTCTGATTCCATTTGGACTTGAATTTCCAGCTTGGCGATAGATATGGATCTAGTGTCTGCATGCCTTCTGACACCTGTGACATCTCCTTACATGATGGCTCACCCACTCTTTGTTTCCTTCCTTTCACTCATTAATCATTTGATACTGACACCTTCATATGTGGCAGTACTGTGTGCTGAGGTTGGAAGGGAACATAACATACATGTGCAGCAATTCTGAATAGTCTAACAGCACACTGATACAAAGGCTATGTTACAGCAACATAAGTAATTGACCTGAAAATAATTATATATATTACCTAACTCTTGGGTAGACTTCTGCTTCATACAAGCAGATAGCAAGCTTTATAGTTTTGTCTTCCTTCATCATAATTATAGCTGTATATGTTACTCTTATTTAATAGAACCTCTGTTGCATCAATTTCTTCTGTACTTTACTTTACAAAACACAACTTATAAAACTCACGTACTTCAAACACAAGTTGATGGGCTCCAAAACATTTGAAGGACTCTGTAAACTTGAACTTAGCCTTACACCTATTTCCTGTTTAGAAATGCAATTTTACTAGGATAGTATTTGCCCATTTGGGGACAATATGTATGACTTTGGTGTTTGATGGCTCTCACAGAAGCCAATGCTTTGCCTCAACTCTGCAGTGTTAGGGCAGCTTTCTTTGTTGAAGATGAGTGTGCACTGATTGCTACATTCACTTTGATGCTCTTTTTGCAAACACCATAGTTTTTTTTTCTCTTGTCTTGATAGGTTTAATGAAATACAGTTTATAATTTATTTATTTTTCCCCAAGATTATTTTTTATTAGTTCAAATTAGAAACAAGCTTGCTTCACATGTCAATCCCTTCTCCCTCTCCCTCCTCTCCTCCCAGCCTCCCACCAGCTTCCTACTTCATCCCCCTCTGCTCCCCAGGGAGGGTAAGGCCCTCCATGGGAGTTCCACAAAGTCTGTCATATCATCCTGGGCAGGGCCTAGGCCCTCTCCTATGTGTCCAGGCTGAGAGAGCATCTTACCATGTGGGATGGGCTCCCAAAGTCCCTTCTTACACCAGGAAAAAATATTAATCCTCTACCAGGGGCCCCATAGAGTGCCGACGCCTCCTCATTGACATCCACATTCAGGATTAGTCCCCTGCTGGCCTCCCAGACATCAGTTTGGGGTCCATGCACCCCCCTCCTTGTTCAGGTCAGCTGTTTCTGTGGGTTTCACCAGCCTGGTCCCGACCTGTTTGCTCTTCTTTCTTCCCTCTCTGCAGCTGGGTTCCAGAGTTCAGTTCAGTGTAAACCTGTGAGTGTCTGCCTCTGCTTCCATCAGCCACTGGATGAGGGCTCTAGGATGGCATATAAGATAGTAATCAGTCTCATTATAGGGGAAGGGCATTTAGGGTAGCCTCTCCATCACTGCCTAGATTGTCAGTTGGTGTCATCCTTGTAGATCTCTGAAAATCTCCCTAGTACCAGATCTCTCCTCGAACCTATAGTGGCTCCCTCTGTTACGGTATCTCTCATTCTGCTCTCCTCTATTCTCCCCCCCCCAACTCAACCTTTCTGCTCCTCCATTTCCTCCTCTCCCCTCCTCTTCTCCCCCTCTCATTCTCCCAGCTCCCTCTCCCCTACCCTCATGCTCCCAATTAGCTCAGGAGATCCTGCCCCTTCCCCTTCTCCTGGGTCCATGCATTCTTCTCTTAGAGTCCTTCTTGTTTCCTAGTTCCTTTGGTGATGAGGATTGTAGGCTGGTAGTCCTTTGCTCTATGTCTAAAATTCATATATGAGTGAGTACATACCATGTTTGTCTTTTTGTGACTGGGTTACCTCACTCAGGATGGTTTCTTCTAGTTCCATTCATTTCCCTTCGAATTTCAAGATTCCGTTGCATTTTTCTGCTGAGTATTACTCCATTGTATAAATGTACCACATTTTCTCTATCCATTCTTCAGTTTGAGGGGCATCTAGGTTGCTACCAAGTTCTGGCTATTACAAGCAATGCTGCTATGAACATGGTTGAACATATGTCCTTGTTGTATGAATGTGCATTCCTTGGGTTTTTGCCCAAGAGAGGAATTGCTGGATCTTGAGGTATACTGATTCCCATTTGCCTGAGAAACCACCATACTGATTTCCAAAGTGGTCTTACAAGTTTGCACTCCCACCAGCAATGGAGGAGTGTTCCTGTTTCTCCGCATCCTCTCCATCATAGACTGTCATTGGTCAAACACCATAGTTTTGCATGGCCAAATCCTTGCACAGGAGACTTGACCTGACTGGGACCACAAAGGAATAAAAACAAGACAGACACACAGACATGCAGAAAAGCTGGGATCAGGTGGTCTGAGCTCTTTGATAGAGAAATTGCAGCACCTAGAAGCTTAACATGTATATTATATACAGTTGAATAGAGAGGTGAGGTTGCATATATCTGAACAAGGAAACAGGGTTGTTACAAACAAACAAGCTCACTACTGCTTGATCCAGAAAGCCCCATTCCTCTCTCTCCAAATCCCGGCCTCTCAGAGAATCTCCAACAAAGAAAAGGTGCCAAAAAGCCCAGTTCTGAATTCTTGGAGGCTTTGGCAGCTCCTCCCCTGAAGTTGCTAACCACTCAAGACCCTGCCTAAAGTGGTCGGATTTTGACCACTCTTGGGGACAAACCCAGCTTGTGGAGAACATGCCATTACCCCCTCACCTACAGGGTATATAAGCTCCCCACTTTAGTTAGGCTGTGTGACTTCTCCAGCCTTGATCTCTGGGCCTGGAGGGCTCGCCTGTAGGTGTTATGCTCAAATATAAGTGTTCTTTTGCTTTTTCAGTTTGGCTCAATCTGGCTTACTTCTTCAGCAGAGAAACCTGTTATCATGTTATAGAAAACCTATTAGTAATGTTTATGGTATACAGATGGAAGAGGAGGCAAGCTTAGCTACTCTCAGTCGAGCGATCTCTATAGGGAAACAGTTTCAGGCTGTGAACATGGTGGACTTTTTGTGCACACACTGTAAATTTGCACGCAAACCAGGAGGAAAGGCTTTTCCAGCTCCCTTGGGGAAGGCTTTGCCATTTTTCCATTGGCCTAAAGTGTTGGCCTTGATATGACCAGTTCAACTCAACAGCACTCATCCATTTAGAACTTCACACACTGGGGACTTCCTGCTCCCCACATTGCACAACCTTTTAACAGGTCTGTATAAATCCCACATATTTGAAAGTAGATAATGTGCCAACCAGAAACACAAGACGGCCCACACATTCTCTATATGTCTTTACTGCTTCTGTAGAATAGTTTACAATCTTGAGCTTATTAGAATGCCAAGCTGAAATCTCCACTCTGCCTGCTGTGGAATTATACTTTTTCATTGTTGTCAATATTCATGACTTTCAATGGCCTTGTACAAAAATGCTACTTTGCTTAGGCTTTTCTTTTGTTCTGTACAGAACATTTCATTTTGACTTTTATGAAACTGTACTTCATGTAATTTATATAAACTTCTTTCTACCATTGCACTCAAATCTGGAGGCACTAAAGTAAAAGGCTTGCATTCTCTGCCTTCTGTTTTATTCTCAACCCCCAGCTTCTCTCTGCTTTGGTACCTCATGGTATTGGGCTATTCCACTTATTTAAATGTTCATTTAAAAAAAGATCTTTATGAAAGAATATGAAACACAAATGACCAATAAACATGAAAAGATGTTCAACTTCACTAGCCATAAGAAAAACTGTAGCTCAAAAACTATTTTGAGCATCCATCCCACCCATTCAGTGACTGCAGTTAGAATGGCAGTCACTGAAAAACAAACACATTCTGGTATGGGTGTGGACAAAAGGGAGCCTTTCTATATGAACCTGGAGTTTTCTCAAAAAACAATAATAAACCTTCCATGTGACCCAGCGTTGTGTAAGTTTCCTCTGAGCTTAAAACCCTCCATCCTGGAAGGAAACTTCTGAAGACTTAGGATGCAAAGGAAATGTGAACAACAGAATATTTTAGGACAGGTTGTTTACAAAGAGGTGATACGTCCTGAGGAAACACATCAAGACAGGAAGTAAACAACCTAAAATAGCCTCAGGAAGTCCCTGAAGCTGACCAGATTCACTAGATCCCTCACTTCCTGTCCTAGTTAGGGTTTTATTGCTGTGCTTAAATACCCTGACCAACACCAACTTGGGGAGGAATGAGTTTATTTCATCTTGCACTTTCAAATCGCAGCCCATCATCCAGAGAAATCAGGGCAAGAACTCAAGGCAGGAACCTAGAGGCAGGAACTGAAGCAGAGGCCATGGTGGAACACTGCTCACTGCTTGCTCCGCATAACTTGTTCAGCCTGCTCTCTTATAGAACCCAACACTGCCAGCCCAAGAGTAGCACCTCCCACAGTGAGCTGGGCTCTACCACATAAGGTGTCAATCAAGAAAAGTACTACAGGCTTACTCACAGTCCAGTCTGGTGAGGGCATTTTCTCAATTGAGGTTTTGTCTTCCCAAATGAATGCTTGAGACAAGTGGAGATAAAAATAGCCAGCATATTTCCCAGGAGTATATAAGCAATATAAAATGCTGAGAGTCACTCTCAGACAAGACAAGCTGAAAAAAAAGATTTCCAGACCAGCTGAGTTTCTTGGAAGAGGCCCGTTCTGAAGGATTTAAACTTTCCCACTTTTACAATTGAATTTAGGTTTCAGGTCTCTGAGGGGGACAAAACAGGCTTCTCTCCCAACAAAGGGTCATTAATCAAAAACACGATTATTCAGGAACAAAGGAGAGAGCACATACAAGGCCTGAGTCAACCCCACAAATGTCTCAAGGACAAATACTACAGCCCTTCTTCTGAGTGGTGCCTGGACTTGCCCAAACTTGCACAAGTATGTCCAAACATGGTAAAAACTGAATCTCAGCCAACTAAAAGTATACTAGTGTAACTGCTGCTTGCTTGACCAATTATGTTTCAGATGACCTAACTGTTCCTGAAACTCTCCTAGCTGTGCTTAAAAGAGCCTGCACACACACTCCTCTCAGGATCGTTGACATTTTGTACAGGTGTTCGACTCTTCATGATGGTAATAAATGCTGTTTGTTCTTCATACTATTTGAGTCTGGGGTCTTCCTTCAGCATTTTCTCTGACCATTACAGTACCAAGCAAACTGGAAGTAACAGAGACCAAGGAGCCTGAAAGAAGCAGAGACCAGCCAAATGTCTAGAAGAAACAAAGACTGAAACAAAGACTGCCTGAGATGCCTAAAACAGGCTCAGACCTCTGAACCAGGAAAAGATGGCCTCCAGTCTGTTGAACTATGCTGGTCATGCAGTGTGTTCCAGGCTTCCAGCTTTTATGAGCTCTCACCCATTCCAGGGTGGGCTTTGGTAATGCAGCTGTCTTTGAGTCGTTTTTGCTCCTGTAAGAAACCCCTCACCCGAAAATGTGGTACATTTACACAATGGAGTACTACTCAGCAGAAAAAAAAACAATGGAATCTTGAAATGTGCAGGAAAATGGATGGAACTCGAAAAAACCATTCTGAGTGAGGTAACCCAATCACAAAAAGACAAACATGATATGTACTCAATCATATGTGGACCTGCTTTATGATACATAGTAGTGACCGTGTTTTATCAGAGCTGTTTTTAATGATGTTGCTCAGAATGGTTTCCTTCCAGATGATGATTGAGAAGCTAATTTAAAAAAAAAATGGTGCCAGGTACCACAAGAGAAACAGAACTTTGCTATTTTCTGGGATTTTGTTTTTTACTTTTTTTTGTTGTTTTTGTTTTTGTTTTTGTTCTTTTTAAATGGAGTGTGCTGATGTCTCTACAATTTTGTTCAAATGACTGCAGAACCTGCTATTGATGCATAACATACTGCTACTATTGGTCTTTTTACATAAATATAAATATTCAATTTATATTTACATATATTATTATTAAATATATATTAAATATACATATATAATTTGAATTTTTGGAAACTTTAGCTGTGCTGTCAACTTTGGAAAAAAGTATCCCAGTTTACCATGTTGAGTTGGCATTGTACAAAAATTAACAGCCATATTGGTCTAGAAATGTTGAACTTAATTTTTTTCCATTTGTACAGGGGTAACGCACTGTATTAAATATGTAAGGTCTTAAAAAAAAAGAAGAGATTTTTGAGAGTCCATCCCATGTGAAGGGATGCTCTCTTGGCCTGGACACATGGGGAAGGGTCTAGGCCTGGCCCAGGATGATGTGGTAGACTTTGGGGAGCCCCTTTTGAGGGCTTTACCCTGCCTGAGGAGTGGAGGGGGGATGGGTAGGGGCAGGTGGAATGTTGGGGGGGGGAGGGAGAGGGAGAAGGGATTGACATGTGAAGCAAGCTTGTTCCTAATTTGAACTAATAAAAGAATAAAATAAAAAAAAGAAACCCCTCACCCATACTCCTGTAAGCAACTCCAAAAGAACTCATTAGTTCACCAAGTTGTTCTTTGGTGGTATGTGTACTTTGGTCTGTCATTGATTCTCTATCTTGGAGGAGTAGATGATTATTCATGACTCCCCAGAAACAGTGATACACAATGCCCAGCTATAATTGCTCCTAGGTATTGTGAAATACTAATTTAAGATATGTTACATTTATTTATTCTGTGGGATATTTGTTTAATGATGCAAAGATGTGTTGTGATCTTTTATGTTGCATTTGTTTAACTCTAAAAAGCTGTGTTATTTTGCCTGTCTAAACACCTAATTGGTCTAATAAACAGCTGAACAGCCAGTAGCTAAGCAGGAGAAAGAAATAGGCAGTGCTGCTAGTCCGAGGGAATAAATAGGAAGAAAAATCTAGGTTTGAGAAAAGAGAGGAGATGCAAGATTGAGAAAAGGAGAAGGAGAGGAGAATACCAGGAGCCAGCCAGCTACCCAGCTGCACAACCAGCCATGGAAAGAGAAATAAAGAAAGGCATATATAATAGAGAAAGTGAAAATCCCAGAGGCAAAAGGTAGATGGGATCATTTAAGTTAAGAAAAGCTGACTAGAAATAAGGCAAGTTGAGGCCAGGTATTCATAAGTAGGAATAAGTCTCCATGTATTTATTTGTGATCTGGGTGGCAGGCCCCCAAAGAGTAAAAATCAAAAATAAAAAGCAATTACACCTAGATATGTGTCCAAAGAACTTGCCTTAGTTAGGGTTTCTATTGCTGTGAAGAGACACTATGACCATGGCAATGCTTACAAAGGAAAACATGAATTGAGGTCATATCTACTAATTGTGCCACTCCCTATTGGGGGTCATTTTCATCACCACATCCACTCCCTGGCCCCCAAAGGTTTGTTGCCATATCATAATGGAAAAATGCATTCAGTCCAACTTCAAAAGTCTCTATGGCCTATAACACTCTCAAACTTATTTAAAATTCTAAAGTTCAAAGTGTCTTCTGAGATTCATGCAATCTCTTTAGCTGTAATCCCCTGTAAAATCAAAACCAAAAAGCAGATCACATACTTCCAACATATAGTGGCACAGGATATACATTACCATTCCAAAACATAGAGGAAGGAGCATAATGAAAAAATACTGGACCAAAACAAGACCAAAAATCATCTGGGCAAACTCCAAACTTCATCTCCATATCTGATGTCAAAATGCTCTTCAGATCTCCAATTCCTTTCAGCTTTGTTAACTCCAACACACTTCTTTCTCTTAGGTTGGCTCTACTTCCTATTAGCAACTTTCCTCAGCAGGTATCCATGACTCTGGCATCTCTTGGGGTCTCTAAGGCAATCCAGGCTTCACCTTCACAACTTCACACAATGGCCTCTCTCAGCCTGAATTCAGAGACACCATTGACACGTTTTCTATAATCATGGAGGAAGATTCCATAAAGCCAGAACCACATGGCTGAAGATGTCAAGTTCTGCTGCTTGCTGGGGCTGGAACATGACCCACTCATTCAATTACATCTTCACCAATTTTTTTGTTTTCCATTGTTTCCTTTATTGCCTAAACTTGGCTGTCATGAAATTGGATCTGTAACCAGGCTGGCCTCAAACTCAAAGATCTGCCTGCCTCTACCTCTGTAGTGCTAGAATTAAATGTGAGCACCACCATACTCCGCTCTAAGCTTTTCTTTAATTCCTTTTCACAAGTTGGAAGTTTAGCTGGTTGGGATCGTTTGATGAAGTTACCACTCCCTTAATTCTATTTCTTAATCTTTTTATCTCCTTGAACATAGGTCTTACTTCTATTTCACTTCCTGGTACTCCTTTTCTTCTCAATTTGTACATTTTGTGTTTTTTCTTGTACAGCTTGCTCCTTTTCATTGTAAATCTTCAGTAGAGTTACCACTAATAACCACACAACAGAGTCTATTCTAGGCTGTTTTGAGATTTCCTCTGCTAATGGAATTAATCCAAATTTCTTCAATTTAACCTCGGGCAGACATTTTGGGCAAAAAGTAGTCCAATTCTTCACCAAAATATCACAAGAATGATCTCTGGGCAACATATTAAATTCTTCTCTGAAACCTCTTGAGTCATGTTCCCACAGTTCATCAAATCACACTCAGCACCACTGTCTTCCATGTTCCCATTAGGATGGCCATTCAGCAGCATTTTAATTGTTCAACTGCTTTTCTAATTCACAGTCCCAAGGTCCATATTGTTGGGATTCAGGCATTATGCTGTCCTGCCCCCTTGTCACCTGGGCAGGATGCACTCAGGCAGTAGTACCCTGGCCAGCCCAGGGTCGGATGGCTACTATGTCACTACATAGACTGAACACAGGTGCAAAGGTCCCTTTAAGAGGCAAATTCCTTTCAAGGTCTGTGAAGACTTGTGCTAGGATTTTGATGGGGATTGCACTGAATATGTAGATTACTTTTGGTAGGATTGCCATTTTTACTATGTTGATCCTACCTATCCAAGAGCATGGGAGATCTTCCCATTTTCTGATATCTTCTTTAATTTCTTTCTTTAAAGACTTGAAGTTCTTTTCATATAGGTCTTTCACTTGTTTGGTTAGAGTTACCCCCAAGATATTTTATGTTATCTGTGGCTATTGTGAAGGGTGATATTTCTCTGATTTCCTTCTCAGCCCGTTTGTTATCTATATATAGGAGGACTACTGATTTTTTTTAGTTAATCTTGTATCCTGCTACATTACTGAAGGTGTTTATCTGTTGTAGGAGTTATCTGTTAGAATTTTTGGAGTCACTTATGTAAACCTTCATATCATCAGCAAATAGGGAGAGCTTGACTTCTTCTTTTCCAATTTGTATCCTTTTGATCTCTTTTTGTTGTCTTATTGCTATAGCTAGAACTTTGAGTACTATGTTGAATAGATATAGAGAGAGTGGACAGCCTTGTCTTGTTCCTGATTTCAGTGGGATTGCTTTGAGTTTCTCTTAATTTTGTTTTATGTTGGCTGTTGGGTTACTGTATATTGCCTTTATTTTGTTTAGGTATATTCCTTGTATCCCCATTCTCTCCAAGACCTTTATCATGAAGGTGTGTTGCATTTTGTCAAAGCCTTTTTCAGCATCTAGTGAGATGATCATTTGTTTTTTTTTTCTTTCAGTTTGTTTATATGGTGGATTACATTGATAGATTTTCATATGTTGTACCATCCCTGCATCCCTGGGATGAATCCTACTTGGTCATGGTGGATTTTTATTTCTGATGTGTTCTTGAATTCAGTTTTCCAGTATTGCCAGTATTGTATTGAGTACTTTTGTATCTATGTTTATGAGGAAAATATGTCTGTAATTCTCTTTCTTAGTTGTGTCTGTGTGGTTTGGGTATCACGGTAACTGTAGTCTCATAAAAAGAGTTTGGCAGTGTTCCTTCTGTTTCTAAATGAGACACCATCATCACCCCCTAAGGGCTCATGGGACACAACAAAAGAAAGGGTGAAAAGAATGTGAAAACCCGAGGGTAAGAAGGGATGCTGCAGAATGCCGTCTTCCGGACATGGTACAGCCATTGTTGTTATGAGCTCACAGCAGCTGTGGTTATCTACACAAGATTGGGCCCATCAACATTCCATCAAGAATTGGGGAGGGGCTCGTGAAGCCCTCTGACCTCTACTCACATTCCAGGGCATGAATGTTCATACACACACACACACACACACACACACTAAATAAATGTGTATATTCTTTTGTTAAAGACCAGGAAGTAGAAGACAAACTAAGAAGAATTCATCAGGAAGGGAAGGGAAACAAAAGAAGACAGCAAGGGTTGATCAAGTTACATACAGGTATGAAATTGTCAAAATTTTAATTTTTTAAATTCTATATCAGAGATGGAAAGATAACTCAGCAGTTAAGAGCATGAACTACTCTTGCAGAGGACCCAAGTTCAGTTTCCTGCATCTACAGAGGGCAGCTCACCATTGCCTATAACTACATCCCAGGGGAATCCAACACCTTCAGCCTCCTTGGCCACTTGTGTGCACATACCCACACATAGACACACACAATAAAAATCATATTTTTTTTAATTCTGTTGTCAACTGGGGAGTGGTGACAACATCTTTAATCCCAGCACTGGAGAAGCAGAGGCAGGTGGATCTCTGTGAGTTCAAGGCCAGCCACATCTACAAAACAAGTTCCAGGATAGCTAGAGCTGTTACACAGAGAAACCCTGTCACAAAAAAAAAAAAGCAAAAACAAACAAACAAAAAAATTCTGTTGTCCTTTAAATCCACAGAGACTGTGGCAGCATGCACAAGGCCTGCATTGGTTCAAGCCAAGTGAGAGCTGTGCTGGCCAGTTTTTTGTTTTGTTTTTCCGAGACAGGGTTTCTCTGTGTAGCTTTGGAGCCTATCCTGGCACTCACTCTGGAGACCAGGCTGGCCTCGAACTCACAGAGATCCACCTGCCTCTGCCTCCCCAGTGCTGGGATTAAAGGCGTGTGCCACCAATGCCCGGCCGTGTGCTGGCCAGTTTTATGTCAACTTGAAACCACTTACAGCCATCTGAGAGGAGGAAACCTCAATTGAGAAAATGACTCCAGAAGATTGAGCTATAGGTAGACAAACTTGTAGGGCATTTTCTTAACCAATGATTGACTGGGGGAGGGAAAGAGCACACTATTGGTGGTGGTGCTATCCTTGGGATGGTGGTCCTAGGTCCTATAAGAAAGCAGGCTGAGAAAGCCATGAAGAGCTAGCTGGTGAGCAGCACCCCCTATGGCCTCTGCATCAGCTCCTGTCTCCAGGTTCCTGTCCTGTTTAGGTTCCTGCCATGACTTCCTTCAGTGATGGACTAGGATATATATACAAGTATGAGCCAAATAAACCCTTTTCCTCCCCTACTTGCTTGGCCATAACAATAGTATTCCTAACTAAGCCAGGGTCCCAGCACTGAAGGGAGAAGTGGACACAAGTTCCCATTCCTAATCAAGAAGCTATCTCTAATTGACTTGCATAGAAAAAATCAATTTCCTCCAATAGAGTCTCACTGGGCATATTAACCACATTTAAGGAAGTTCCATGCCCAGCAGTAGATGAGCAAAACAAAATGAACTCAATGATATTTTTGTAGACTTTTGCCTCATATTGTTTTGTTTGGGCTTTTCTTTTTCTTGAAAATCAGTTTTTTCATACAATATATTTTTATTGTGGTTTCCTCTCCCCAGATCCATCCCACCTCCCCACCCACTAAAATCTTTTTTCTATCTCTATCTCTCATTCTCTCTCTCTCTCTCTCTCTCTCTCTCTCTCTCTCTCTCTCTCTCTCATTAGAAAACAGAAATCTAAAACAACAACAATAATAATAAAATAAAAACACAAATAAACCAGAACTGGGGGGGAGAGCCAAAGAAAAAATACATACAGACACACAGAGAGAGAGAGAGAGAGACAGACAGACAGAGAGACAGACAGAGAGACAGAGAGACAGAGAGACAGACAGAGACCCCATAAAAATGTGGAAACCATAATATATAAGCAAAAGATCATAAGGTTTAAAAAAAAAAAAAAGGCCAAGACAGGGGGCTGGAGAGATGGCTCAGCAGTTAACAGCACCAACTACTTTTCCAGAGGTCCTGAGTTCAATTCCCAGCAACCACATGGTGGCTCACAACCATCCGTTATGAGATCTGGTGTCCTCTTCTGGTGTGCAGATATATATGGAAGCAAAATGTTGTATACATAATAAAATAAATAAATCTTTTAAAAAAAAGCCAAAACAAAGCATTATGAAAAAAATGCCACTGAGTTTTTTGTGTTGGCCATCTACTACAGGCTTGGGGTCTGCCCTTTAGTGTGGTCTATATACACACTGAGACTCTGAAAACTAATTTTTCTTTTGTGAGTGGCTAAAGATGGGGACTTCTGTCTATTTCCCCTCTCAGTGCAGGGACCTCATCTGGCTTAGACCTTTGCAGGCGCTGAGTGTGCTGCCAGTCTCTGTGAGTTCACATGTGTAGCAGTCCTGTTGTGTTCAGGAGGCCTTGTTTCCTTGATGTCTTCCATTTCTTCTGGCTCTTACAATCTTTTCCTCCTTTTCCTCAGAGTTCCCTGAGCCCTGAGGGAAAGGATTTGATAGAGAAATCTCACTTAAGGCTGAGTGTTCCAAGGACTCTCATTCTCTGCTCCTTGTCCCATTGTGGGTCTCTGTATTTATTCCCATGAACTGCAGAAGGAAGCTTTTTCTGATGATGATTGACCATGACACTCATCTGTGAGTATAGCAGATTGTATGTCATTAGGAGTCATTTTATTGCTACATTCCTTCAGCAGAACAGTAGTATTTGATTTTTTCCCCGTCCATGGCCTATTTAAGCGCAGGTTCTTGGTCACTCAAGCAGTGTTGGGGATAGTTTCATTTCATGGAGTGGGCCTTAAATCCAATCAGATAATGGTTGGTTATAGCCACTGTTACACAAGCATATATTGTAGGCAGGACACCATTGTAGACTGAAGGGCCCATAGCTAGGTTGGTGTTTTATGTTTCTCCTCTGGCAACGTGCAGAGTACCTTCCAGTACCATGAACACTGGTTATTAGGGATGAACGCTCTAATTAGGCCCCAGCTCAACTTCTCCACGTTTAATGAGTTATATAGGTGCTGTCTTCAGCATTTGAGCCTTACCATAAGTTTGGGGAAAGCAACCAATAGCCTTAGCAACAGCATGTTTGTTTGGAGGTTTCCATGGGGCCCCTTTGGCTGGCAACTCAATTAGATACAATCCATTCCTGGCACTGGAGATTTCATTTGGTGGAGAGATATATCTAGTTGGGGTGCTCTCTCCCCCATTATTTAGTGATTCCACTTGGATTTCTTTCATATATATATGAAATTTCATATATCTGAGATATAAAATTCACATACATATATGTATATATTGAGAAGCTTCTACTGTAGTAAGTCTCCATACAACTCTTCAAATGGCCTTAGTTTTAAATGTCCCTTCTTGTATCGCCCCTTTACCCCCTTCTTTCCTCCCCTGTCACCTGTCCATCCATAACTAAATATTTTATTTGTTTTGGCATTGTTTTGTCTTACTGGTCTTTTGCTTGTATATTATGGTTTCTGGTTTTGTGGGGGTTTTATAGGGTGTGTGTGTGTGTGTGTGTGTGTGTGTGGTGGTGGTGGTGGTGGTAGTGGTGGTGGTGGTGGTGGTGTTTTTATTGTTGTTGCTGCTGCTGTTCTTTTATTCTGTTTTGTTTGTTTTTTTTGTCATTGTTATCTGTTTTCTAAAGAGAGAGAAACAGGACATGGAGTTCAATGGGTAAGGAGATGGAGAAATCTGGGAGGAGTGGGTACAGAAGAAACTGTGATCATAATATATTGTGTGAAAAAAATGTATTTCTCATTTAAAAGAAAGTTCTTCATTGTGGAGCTAGAGGGATGGCTAGCTCAGTGGTTAAAAGCATGTACTGGTTAGTTTTATGACAACTGCAGCATCTGAGAGGAGGGAACTTCAACTGAGAAATGCCTCCTCTGACTGAGCTGTAGGCAAGTCTGTGGGGCATCATTTTCTCATTTAATGATTCATAGCAGAGTTACCAGTCACTTGTGAGTGGTGCCAGCCCTAGGCTGGTGGTTCTGGGTGCTATTAGTAAGAAGGCTAAGGAAGCCATGATGAGCTAGCCTCCTCCATGGTCTTTGCATCAGCTCTTGCCATCACGTTCCAGTCCATCTGAGTTCCTACCTTTATGGCTTCTCAGTAAACTATGATTTAAGATATGTAAGCCAAATAGGCCTTCCCTCGCCCCCACAAGTTTGGTCATGGTGTTTCATCACAGCAACAGGAACCCTGACTAAGACATAACACTTGTTGCTCTTGCAGTAGCTCCAGGTTCAGTTCCCAGCAACTACATGGCAGTCTGTCACTCATCCTGATCCAGGGGAACAGATGCCCTCTTCTAACCTGTATGTGTACCAGGCACACATGATGATACGCATACATAAACACAGACACTTATGCACATAAAATAAATAAATCTTTAAAAAGACAAAGAAAGGAACGTTTAAAAGATTCTGTATCAAATGAAATGTTTGTCACTGCTTCCTTTCTAGCACCTAGAGAGAAGACCCTGACACTTTCCGTACTCATTAGACAAAGCTGTACTGAAAACTTAGATTATGAGGTTTTCTGAGCCATATTGGGCTCTCTGGAATTTGCTGAAGAATGTCATATCATCCTATTGACCTACACAGCAATTTTCTCACTTTTATTAATTAATTCAAAAGTTCCATTTGCAAGGGCACCTCCCTTCTCTACTCATTAGCACTTAATACAGGAAAAGCCATCTGCAGAGCTTTCTGTGTAGTCTGCAAAGCAAGCTTCACTTTTTAACTTTGCCTTTCGATGGACCCTTCTCCCAGGCCACAGAGGGAGAGGTGTAAATGTTCTACCTTGTTTGTATTATGCATGCACTCTAACTTAGTCAATTGGGTTGTGTGTTCTTTAGTTTGTATTGATAACGACTGATCTCAGACACTTGTTTATGCATCATTTTGTCTACTAGTCTCACCTTTAGCCTGCACTTTTGCTTTAATATTCTTGTTTTACATAAATATATGTGTGTGAGACCACCATGTGGAGAGTTTCTTGTCCCTTGTGTATCTGTATTTTTTTCCTACTGCTTCCTCTAAGAAAAAGCATAAAGCAGTATGCTTTCTCAGACTTTCCTTCAGGACACCAGCTCGAAAATAAGGACATGGAGACTTATTATTAATTATAAAAGTTGGCTGTAGCTTATGCTTGTCCCACTTCTTCTTATAACTTATAATAACCCATATTTTTATTAATCTACGTTCTACCACGTGACCTTTAGCTCCTTCCCATTTTGTGTGTCCCACTCATTCCATGACTCAATGGTGTCTTGTGAGCCTCGATTCATCTCCTACTTCCACACTCTCTTTCTGGGAAATCCACCTATACCTCCTGCCTAGCACTTGGCCTTTCAGCTTTTTATTGCGCCAATCACAGCAATACACCTTCACAGTATACAAATATCCCACAACAGCATACTCCTTCAAATCCATGCTACCTAAAGTCTAGACATGCTATGTTAATCCCAAGGATGCTTAGAACTAAGGAAAAATGCTGGAGAGAGATTTTAAAACTTAAGTAGCCATGAGGTTTATGTAAGATTACACCAATAACAACAGGCTTTACTGTCTGACCGAATAAACAGATGGATTTAATTTATTTCATTCTTTTATAAAATTAGATTCAATGCACCTCTGTGTATGGGGGTAGTTCATGTGTGTGTTTGAGTATGCATGCACTTGTGTGTACATGTGGTAGCCAGAGGTAAACCTAGATGTCACCTCTCAGGAACCATCCAACTTTTTGAGAACTGGATCTCCCACTGGAACCTGTAGCTCATTGACTAGGCTCGTGTCTTAGTTACTTTTATACTGCTGTGATCAAACACTATGACCAAGGACATTTACAAAAGAGTTTAAAGAGGTCATAGTTTGGAGCTTATGGTTCCAGAGTGTCAGAGCCCATGACGGTGAGGGGAAATAGCAGGCAGCTGGAGCAGCCACTGAGAGCTCACATCTTGAACAGCAACCAGGAAGCAGAGAGAACTTTGAAAGGGCAAGAGTCTTTTGAAGCCCCAACCCTTTTTCACTCTTTACTAGCTTGAGACAGGGTTTCATTAGGTTGTCCAAAATAGCCTTGGGCATGAAATCTTCTCCCCCGCCCCCAACCCCGGGCTCCTGAATAGCTGACATTACAGGTCTGTGCCACCAAGTCTAGCTTCTACTTCATACCTTTAATATTACACTAAAGTCCACGAGTTGAATGAAGGCCTGATCTTTAATGCTTCAATGGTGCCTTTAGGAGGTGATTGGTTCACCTGCTTTATCAATGGACTGACACACTATGGACTCATAAATTAGCTCACTTTCTTTGGCTCCTGGCCGTCCTGAGGTTAACAGTGCCCTCCACCATGTACCTCCTGACATGAAGCCTAGCCCTACCACAGGCTCAGAAACAATGGAGCCAAGTGACCATGCACTAAAGCCAGGAGCCAAACTAATCTTTCTTCTCTAGTGATTTCTCAAGTATTTTGTAACAGAGAGGGGATGCTCGTGTAGCATCTGACATCCTGTTGTGAAAGTTAGGGAGAATTCCCAAGAGCATCCCAGAAACTCCCACAGTCAGGAGAGACTGACACTGAATGACTGGCCCACATGAATGAAATCCTAGGACAGGGAATAAGAGAGAGAGAAAAGACCAGGGAATTCAATAGAAGCAGATTGATGTAGGTCCATTAGCGGGTACAAATATTCCATATATTGAAATATTTACCAATAGAGGAAGATAGGCAGAAGACAAGTGGGCTCTCTCCATTTTGTCTCCCCAGCATCTCTGTAAATCTAGAACTGTACTACTGTTAATTTTTATTCTTAAAACCAACTCATAATATCCCTTGCCTACAGAAAATTTTAACATACCCATTGCTCCATTCACACTCTTAATTTGTGTTTATTTGAAGTCAAGTTTACCTCTCATACGCTTGTGTTTTGCCTTTCATCACACTTTTTTATTCTGGAATAATTTGTCCTACAACATATTGTGCTTACCTCAAAGCTCCAATAAAGAAAACAGAGTTGTGGCCTGGGACTAGGGATGCAGTCCCGTACTGGTACCTAGCACTATCTACACGTCAGAACCTGGTTTATGCATGTGATGTGCTAAAATCCATTTAGCACTTCATATCAACTCTGTAGACAGCCATTACCACCCTTTTACTGCTGAGGAGATTGAGGTAGCATCTCTAATGAGGAAAAATATCAGGAAGACAAGTGCAATAAAGATGAAGTGAGGCCATGAATGTGCAACCCAGCAGAGCACCCTGGGGTGTCTTATTGCTAAAGAAAGGCCAACACTAATTTCACTTTGTCTTTGAAAACCCTGCTTTCATTCTAAGCACAATTGAGTTCCTCCGGGTGCCTTCACAGATTTGGTCCACCGTGGATGCTTTCTCGCTTGTTTTCTGGGATGAAATTTTTATTGAGATTATTTGTTACTTTAGGTGCAGTTGTAGGAGATAACAGAGTCCCCAGGTACCTTTCATCCAGTTTTCCCCATGTCATTAAAATGAAAAACTACAGTACAGTATTGTCTTAGTCGCTGTTCCATGGCTGTGAAGAGACACCATGACCACAACATTTATAAAGGAAAACCATTTCATTGGGGCTGACTTAAAGTGTTCAGAAGTTTAGTCCATTATCATCGTTGCAAGAAGCATGGTGGCATGCAGACAGACATGGTGTTGGAGAGTAGCTGAGAGTTCTACATCTGGATCTGCGGGCAGCAGGAAGAAGAAAAACACTGGCCCTGGCTTGAGCACTTGAAACCCCAAAGCCCAGTGACACACTTCTAACAAGATCACACTGACTCCAACAAGGCCACATGTCCTAATCCTTTCCAATAGTACCACTCCCTATGAGTCTATGGGGGCCATTTTCGTTCAAACCACCACAAGCCTCATAGCCAAGACACTGATGATGAGACAGCCAGCAAATCCTACTCAGCATGCCTCAATATTGTACTCATTTACATGTGTGCATTAGTTTTACACATCTTTGTTTTGTCTTTAGACCCAGTAGAGACATCGATGCATTAAGGAATCCTGTGTCCATCCACACCTCCTTCCTTTCTAGTACTACTGTCCTTAGCAACTAGTCAACTACCCTCTGCTTCTAAAATGCTGTCATCTCAAGAATATTTTATGTACAGTCTCATCTCATACATTACTTTCAGAGAGGCACTTTTATCACTCAATTACACTGTGCAATAACAAGCTTCATATCATGTGTAGCCAATTTGTTCTGCTGTGTGGCTGAGCAAGTGATCTTGACTGGGTGTGTCTGTGCAGGTCTTTCCAGAGACAATAAAGACCTGTCCTGAATGTGAGTGGCCTCGTTGCCGTGATACAGACTACTCTGCTTTCCCACACCCTCTACCACAGTGGACTGGAATCTGAAACTTTCAGCAGCCCCTCTTCCTCCCTTTCCTCCCTGACATTGTTTTTCTTGGGCATTTATCACAGTAACAAAAAGTCTGGCTGAGTCGGTAGCTCTCTGATACTAGTGCATTTTATTCTTTTAACCTTGGAGTCCCTGGAGGTCATCTGAGCTACTGCTGGGTTTTATCTAAAACTTCTTTGCATATTCAAGTATAATTTCTAATTAACTTAATTTTCATGCATCTGAGATAAATAGTTGCGGTCAGGGGTTATATATTGGTTGTGAGGTTATGATGAAGAAGCAGATAAGCTCATTCCCAGAATGGTGTACCATTTCATATACTAACCAACAATGAATAAAGGGTCCAGTTTCTTTGAAGCCTCACTGGTGTTCAGAGCTGCCACTGTTTTTCATTTGTGCCATCCTGATATATGTATGGTGCTGTGGTTTGGGTATGGCTTGAGCGTGCGGAAATGTGAAATGTTAAGGAGGTAGAGTCATAATCTGACTATGATATTTAGAGGTGAGGTTTTGAGAAAAAGATTAGGATTAGAAAAAACCTTCAGGGTGAAGGCACTATGACTGAATGACTGAACCTTGGTAGCTTTAAAATCAGAGAGAACAGACAAACACACACTCACAATGGACCCTGACAATTGCCACATGGTGTCCTACACCACTCTGTCTACAAAAAGCCATCAGCAGCAGGTGTAAGCCCTTCACCTTGTGTCTCTAGAACTATGAACCAGAATAAACCACTTTCTGTAAAGCTACTGTTTGTCATGCAATCATTGTACAAATAACAACTGAAAGTAGTTGTAGAAAGTAGTAATTTAGAATTGTGAAGTCAGTGCAAATTGGCCAAATGGGTAAAATATATTAACTTTGTGCCTGTTGGCCATCTGCATATCACACTCACAAAAGGTCCTCGTCTCTCCCCACTTCCATAATTGGATCATTGCCTTCTTCTCTGGCTTTTGCTTTTGTTTAGTTGGTTCAGTTTGGGTTTTGAGATGGGATCTCAGGAAGCCCAGACTGACTCTCCAGGTACTTGAAGGTGACCTTGGACTTGATCCTTCTTCCTTCCCCTCCTAAAAGCTGAGATTATAGACATGAACCACCAAGCCTGGCTGTAGGGGTGAACACAGGACTCTGTGTGCTGATCAGCACCCACCCACTGAGCTACAACTTGTTCCTTTGCCATTGTTCTCAGAATTTTCCAATCCTTTGTCAGACAAAAACTCAACAGTCTCCCGCAGTCAAAAGCTCACATTTTTCAGGCATAGTGGTGCACGCCTTTAATCCCAGAACTCAGGAAGCATATGTAAACAGATCTCTGTGAGTTCAAGTACAGCCTGGTGTACAAAGTGAGACCTTGTCTTTAAAAAGAAAAAAAAAAAAAAACTCACCTCAGTGTCCTCATGTGGCATCTTCCAAGAAGAAGTTTTTAATTTGATGAAACCTGTCTGCCTCTCCTTTTTAACATTTACTTATTTTATGTATATGGATGTTTTGCCTGACTACGTGTCTGTCCACTCTGTGCATGCAGAGCCCACAGAGGTCATAGAGGGCATCAGAACTCCTGAAAACTGGAGTTAGTTACAGGTGACAGTGAGCCACCATGTGGGTGCTGGGACCCAAGCCTGGATCCTCTGAAAGAGCAGCCAGTGCTCTTAATTGCTGAGCTGTCCCTGCAGTCCCTGATTCCTTTAGCTTTATTGGTTGTTCTCCTATTTGGTTGAGTTGTCTATTCTACTTCTCTCTAATTGCTGGTTTGCTGTGGTGGAATGGTGGATTCCTTCCTAGCTCTCCATACTCAACTGTCCTCCTCAGGAAATTTAGCCTTTCCTGTACTCCTTTGTGTTCAATATTATTTTTTGTTTTCAGGACAAAGCAGGAACACAATCCCCAACTACCACAAATTATGCAGTCATGTTTCCTGAACTTGGGGAAATCACAAAGGTCAGCATATCCCAAGTGCAATGAGTAAGTCACCCTAGAAACCCACCCTCTTTCTAGCTAGATCTCCCCTCTCAGGCCTGTATGTGTATAGTATATTCCAAGTACCTTTTGAAGTACTGCTTTGGTGGTCTTGAGCTGCCTTAATTTGCACTTCCCTTGAAAGGTCCTTATTTCTCTGTCAATTTTTAAAGGCAGATTTGCTAACTATAACATTTGACAGTTACTTGCTTTTAAACCTTGAAATGGCTCTCCTAGCTTATTGAGCTGCTGGTGAGAGACCTGAAGTTATAACGGGGTATTTACCTTTGTAGATGAATTGGCATTTTCCATAAAAAGCTTTTTTAAATGCATTTATTTTAGGTTTGTGGATGTTTTTCCTGCATGTATGCCTCTGCACCACATTTGTGCAATGCCTGAAGAGGCCAGAAGAGGGCACTGGACTCCCTGGAACTGGAGTTACAGATGGTTGTGACCCTCAATGTGGGTGCCAGGGATCAAACCTGAGTCCTCTGGAAGAGTGGCCTTTGATATTAACAGCTGAGCCATCTCTCCAGTCCCTCTAACAGCATTTTGTTTGTTTGTTCTGTTTTGTTTTGTTTTGTTATTTTGGTTTTTCGAGACAGGGTTTCTCTGTGGCTTTGGAGGCTGTCCTGGAACTAGCTCTTGTAGACCAGGTTGGTCTCGAACTCACAGAGACCCACCTGCCTCTGCCTCCCGAGTGCTGGGATTAAAGGCATGCACCACCACCACCACCCGGCAGTTTTGTTTTGTTTTCAAGATAAGGTCTCACTATATAGACCTGGCTGGCCAGGAACTCACTATACAAACCAACCTGGCCTCCACCTCACAGAGATCCACCTGCCTCTGTCTTCCAAGTGGGCCACCATGCCAAGCTCACTAACAGCAATTAACATGGTTTCTTCTCTCTGTCGAGTTGATATCTTGACTATATGCCATCGAGATGGTCTCCCCTGGTAATGTCTACTTGGGGTTCTAATGTCTCTTGCATTTGGATGTCGACATCTTTCTCCAGATGTGGGGATTTATCAGCTGTGATTTCATTGCCTATGTTTGAAAGGTTCAGGCATTATGCTGGCCTGCCCCTGTTACCTGGTGGAATCCACTCAGGCAATACCATGGTCAGCCCAAGGTTCCATGGGAAAGAAGTCTGCACGCAGGTGCAGAGGACCCCTTTAAAAGATAAGCCCCTGCCCCTTTACGCTCCCCCCCCCTCTCTCTGTGTGTGCTCTCCCGTCTCTGTTTCCCCCCACGCTCTGTCTCTCTATGGCAACCGGCCATGGCGGTCAGCCATTACCCTGTTCCTCTTCTTAGTCTCCCCATTCTGCATTATAATAAACTTATAGTCTCAGCAATTTCTCTTTTCTTTTTAAACAAAACAATAACAATGTTCTCTGCATGTTCAGCATTTCTCTCAGCTCCTTCTTCTATCCCGTAGTTCTTAGGCTTGGGCTCTTGATCTTATGCTAGAGTTCTTGAATATTGCAGGTATACGTTCTCCCCCTTGCTGATGCTGGTAGCTCTGTTTAATCTTGTCTCCTACTTTTAATACCCTTTCTTTTGAGGCTACTGATGATGCTTCGCACTATGCTTTGCCATGGAATTCACTGTGTTTTTCATTGTCAATTGTCAAAGACAATTGTTGTCTTTTTAATCTCAATTTTCTTTCAGAATTTTTCTTTCATGTTGCTTCCTTTTTCGTCTTTATCACTGGATTTCTCACCCGTTTTGCTGTTTTGTTTCTCTTTCCTATGTTGCTGCCTTTCTTCTCTGGGTTTGGATAGAATTCATCTTCTTGCTTGTGTCCCCCTCAAAGTCAGTGATCACTTTTACCAGTAAACTTCTGAAGTCTTTATCTGGTGTTTTACCCATTTCCATGTCTCTGGGTTCAGTAGCTGAGGAGCTGTGATCTTTTTCTGTGCTGTGTTTTGCACTGTTGGGGCTCCCTCCTCCCTGGAGTTAGGGACCTTGCTGCTGAGCAGCCGACTGGGTCTACTCACAGAAGGTGGAGGGAATACTTCCCGGCGGAGGGGCTGCTTCCCGGTGGAGATTCCACTTCCCACCACTCCTGAGGGAGCTGTACCCTGCTTACTCCTCACCAGGGTGTCACCCACATTTTCTCTATGCTTTGGTCTGCCCTTTCATCTCCTGTGCAGGTTCCCAAGGCTTTCCCCTTGCTTCTTTTTGGAATAGAGTATATTGTTTTCTCACTCTGGCTCAATCCTTCATCAGGCCACAGGAAAGCAGGTTTTGTTTGTTTGTTTGTTTTGTTTTGTTTTTTAGCTTTTAAAAGGAAGATTTATTTGACAAAGTTTACTTAGCACAATACACCTAAAAGGAAATCACAATACAATGAAAGACTTAAATCAAGGCCTCAGAATTTCATACAAACACCAAGACCAAAATCCTAAAGCAATGGTATTGCATCTCAAAATTTCTCCATCAACTTAAGAAAGAAAAAAGAAAAAAGCTTTAAACTCACATGCCTTACTGGTTTATCAAATGAAATTAGAACAAACATGCCAAATGTTTCACTTTTAATTGTAGACACAGCTCCTATTGAGTTTTACAAAAAAAAAAAAATCTTTTCAACATGTATCAATAGTCAACAGTGTTCAATGTGATGTATGTATAAGAGCAATGTTTAACATAATTCAACTGCTTTAACCTAAATACACTTACTGCTTATCCTACAGTAACTAGAGAAAAGCTAGGACTTGTTTAACAGCTGTTATTCACTGTATCACCATCCTGGGTGACTATATTCAACATTGAACCTTAGTCCTTTGAGTGATACCAATGTTCACTTAAGGGAATGGACATAAATCAATCACAAGGCTGGATCTCAAAACTGTTCAACTGAAGGGTTTTTTTTTTCTTAAAAAACAATGACCAACAGTCAGTGATCAATCAAAATCAATTACATTCCCCTCCACCACTCATACTGGTCATGCTAGGCATCCCTCCCATTCCATTCACGCCCATAGATGCTTGGCTTCCGCTATTGTAGTAGCTGCTGTTCACTGCTCCTTGGCTACCTGTGCAATGTTTGATTGAAAATCACTGGAGTTTTCCTGTAAAACTTGGCCATATCCATTCATGCTGCTCTGGTCACCATAGCCACCTCCATAACCACCACTCAGTTGCCGGCTGCCTGGCCCACCATAACTGGACTGGTTTGACAAACCCATGCCTCCCAGCATTTGGCTACCATAAGCATCACCGCTTGCTCCTGCTGTAGAATTCAAGAAGAGTTCTCCATATCTATGTTGCATATTTGCTTTGTCTTTTGACGTAGCTGCAACAGCATCTTCATGGGTTGCAAATTCAACATCTGCTTCACCAGTTTCTCTGCCATCAGATCCAATCTCAATATGTACTCTCACAGGGTTGAGTGATGAAAAAAATTATAAATGTCATTCTCAGTAGCTCTATGTGGTAATCCCCCCCGCCCCCGCATGTGTGCACAGTGTCCCGTTGTACTCTGGAAAGTAGATCCACCATCCCTGTATCTGTGGTCAGACATTCCTGTGCCCTATTCTTTCCTTGTTTGCTTGTGTTTCTTTAGCGCCTTTTCAGCTATTTCCTGTGAAGCAAACTGCACAAAGGCCTCCCCTGTACTCCTCCCCTAGAAGTCCACCGGCAATGTTATCCCATTTGGCTCGATTTCCAATCCTGAGAAAAACTGAACAATTTTCTTACTACATCCAAAATGGAGTCCTCTAAGCTGTACAAAGCCATCATTGGCCATGTCAGGACTATTTGGACCAATATGCTTCAACACCCAATCCATTTCAATGTTGTTTGACTTGAATACTTCAACATATCTGTGTCTCATAGTTTCTATGTCTTTTTTCAAGGCCAATTTGACTTAATCTTCTGATTCAAGTTCAACAAAACCCTCGCCACTCGGTCTGCCTTCTCTGGTGTAGATGAAACGACTACCTTGAGAACTATTTTGAATTTTGCAGTCAGAAAAAAACCCCATTCACTTCATCCTCGGAGCAGGACCAGGGCAAGCCCCCTACCTTCACCATGAAGCCCTCTCCACCTTCAGCACCCAGCACCATCATCTCTTCGTGGGTCTTGGCATCAAAACAGACTCCACAAAGCCTCGGCATGGCTGAGGAGAAATAAATCCAGAGCAGTTTCTAGAACACAAAATACCTGGAAGAAAAAAATAACTGGAACCATTAAGATCCCATTTTCCTTAGCCTAGACTTGAGTTAAAAAATCTATAACAGAGTGAGCAGAGACAACCAGGGTCCAGACCTCATTTCCCCAGGAAAGGTGCAGTTAATCTGTCTTGTAGTTAACAGATGTTCCAGCCTTTTTCTCATTGTTTCTACAAATTAAAAGATGACCACAGGCACAGTGAAGAGAAATTTAGACCTCTCCCCACCCCAACCCCTTAGGCCAGGGTGCAAATAAATCTATTTTCCTTTACCAATTTCTGATGACTAGTTTCTTTTTTTAAAAAAAGAGGAAATGGGATAGCAATAGACTTTAGTAATATGAACTGAAGTTCCCTGGGAGGGAAAGGTGTGTGTGTGTGTGTGTGTGTGTGTGTGTGTGTGTGTGTGTGTGTGTGTGTGTGTGTATGTGTGTGTGTAAGATTCTACAAAGCTAACAGACTGATTAGAACTCTGACTATAAAGAGCTGGTTTCTCTCTTGCCTCCTGCCTTTGGTTTTGTGATGGGAGTCATCAGCTGTTCCCACCACCATGCCTTCATTCCATCATCATGGACTCTAACCGTCTGAAACCAGCAGGATGTGTGATGCCTGGAAGTTCAGGAACCTGCAATCACAAGAATACACCCTCTGCATGTGCTGAGACAGGTAAAGGAGTGCAAATGTGAGTGGAGCCCCACCTGATGAACAATACTGAAGTCAGTTGCTAGCCAAAGCTGTTTTTCCCTAAATTTCTTGGTACCTAAAAAAATAAACTCCTATGCATCTTGGGGGAAAAAAAGAGTTGGAATGTTGCGGATTCAAAGCCAAAATTATCTTGGACTCTCTTTGGTTCCCTTAATAGTCACTTATTGACCATGTCCCCATCTGATCTGACATCCCTCTGTCAGGTAAACCCTTCCGAATGTATCGACAGACCAAAAGCTTCCAGCAGCCCAAAAGCAAAGAATTTCATTGGGCAACCTCTGAGAACTATGTCTCTACTGTAACTCACTTAGCTGACCTACCCACCAATATATTTTCAAATGTCTTGGTTTATAAATGCCTTTTATTATATGTCTACAAACACTCATGTGCGGTGATGTATTATTTATGATTTATTAAAGCTTGCCTGAGGATTCAGAAAACAAAGCCAGCCTCAAGCTATAGAGATCAGGCGGTGGTGGTATACACCTTTAATTCCAGGACTCAGGAGAAAGACCAATGAATATCTGAGTCTAAATGAGTAACAGAGTTCACGTTTTTAATTCCAGCACTAGAGTCATATAAAAGATAGGAGCAGGGTCTTCAGTAGTCAGCCTCAGGAGTCTCTAGCCACATTGAGGAGAGCATAGAAGTCTGAGTGAATCTGAGGAGCAGTGAAGTTGGGAGCAGTTTGAGAATTGCCCCCTTGGTCTGAGCTGAAGTAGAGACAAGAGTGGGTGGATGGCTGCTTTGCTTTTCTGATCTTCAGCTTTAAGCTTGAACCCCAATATCAGTCTCTAGATCATTTATTTTTCATTCTGTGCTCATGTGACTGCTTCCACACATGAGAATGTCATTAAGGACATGTTAAATCCATATTCCCAGATCATCATTAGCCATATATGGCTCAGCATAAAGTAAACCTTTCTGTAAACCTTTAAGGTTAGAGCTACGTCTACAGTATGGGGTCCCAGTGTGGATCCCAAGAATGATGCACTTTCACCAGAGAAAGCACCCAGGGCAGCAGCAGATCCAAGCATGGGCCCTTGTGCCCAGGCATCCATAGTTCCTCCCTCAGTCGATGCTGTCACTTTTCCTATGACCCGGACAAGCCTTTAATTTTAATTTTGGTTCATCCAGAGCTGGCTGTTGGCTATTCCCACATTTGTTTCATGTTTTCACAGCATTTGTTTTCAGAAATGCTTGCTTGCTGGCTAGCATTTGGCTCTTCTCTTATGTCGTTATTCTAGAATCTCACTGTGCATCTTTCCTATGTGTTACCACATTTATTGCGTGCCCCTTTTAGTGTAGAAAGTCTATTGGTGCCTAGTCATAAAAATGCCAAAGATAAGAGACATTTGTTTGCTCCTAACTCACAAGGAAGTCCCGGACAGCACTCCACATTCCCACACTGGGAAGAACCCTATGGCCTCAAGCAGGAAGACACACGTGGA
This sequence comes from Cricetulus griseus, assembly GCF_003668045.3. Classification (NCBI taxonomy): domain Eukaryota; kingdom Metazoa; phylum Chordata; class Mammalia; order Rodentia; family Cricetidae; genus Cricetulus; species Cricetulus griseus. The sequence goes on from NW_023276807.1 coordinate 98,096,001, forward strand.
GGGGTATCACCCAGTGTCTTGAGCCTCCTTGTGTTCCTGTGCAGATGCAGGGCACCCTGGGAAATATGTGAGGAACTTGTGATGCCCCAGGTAGACACTCTCATGAGCAACACATCACACTGATCCAAAACTAAACCTTCCAGAAGGTTGCAATTTCCAGGAAAGGGGGAAAAAGACATGACAGTGGGAAATAAAAATTCAAAGACCAGAAAATGTTTGGAGGAAAAAACATCATCTGAACTCCAGCTGGTCTATGTTTGATAATTAACTTAACTTTTGATAGTTAACTCAACTTTCAGGTTTTTTTTTTTTTAGGGAGAACACTCCATATTCCCAAGTTGCAGGGCTTGAGTAATGGACTAGACACCCTTGACCACAAAACTAATGGTCATAAGAGGTAATTAATTGAAAATTTTAAAACCCTAAATAAATAGTAAAGTTGCTCATATACTAGGAAACAGAGAGATTGAGAGATTCTCAAAATTGAAAAGAAGAATCTTAAAAATTTAGAAATAATAAGAAAACTTTAAATGTGTAGGACTAAAGATAAATTCTGGAAGTCTAAGTTTTCTCAGTCTGCTACTTTCATCAGTCTTTGACCTTGACCTTTCTCCTTTTTCATCACCTACTTTTTTTGTTTGTTTGTTTGTTTTCAAGTCAGGGTTTCCCTGTGTAGCTTTGGAAGCTATCCTGGAACTAGCTCTTGTAAAGTAATCTTGTCTCAAACTCACAGAGATCTGCCTGCCTCTGCCTCCCAAGTGCTTGGATTAAAGGGATGCACCTCCCCGCCCAACTTATCATCCTCTTCTCTAGTCATCCTCAACTGTCTATCTATCTATCTATCTATCTATCTATCTATCTATCTATCTATCTATCTATCTATCTTTGGAACCTGTCCTGGAACTCACTCTGTAGACCAGTAGACTGGCTTCAAACTCACAAAGATCCACCTACCTCTGCCTCCTGAGTGTTGGGATTAAAGGTGTGCACTACCACCACCCAGCTATGTCTCTTTTAAGATAAAACAACATAGAGGGAAAAGAGATCATGACATCATCCATATTCTCTGGACAAAGCCAGGCTGAAAACGTTGATGATGGTGCTCCATGTGTTGTATTAGGATTCTCTGGGATTCGTTAAAGAATTTTACTTCATCCTATTGACCTACAAATCAGAGAGCTCTCACTTCTATTAATTAATCAAGGTTTTTGTTTCAAGAGCATCTCCCTCCCTGCTCATTAGCTTATGACAAAGGAAAAGATAGTAACGTAAGTCCTCATTAACAGGCTTCTTTCTCTACCTTTTGCATTTTATTAGCCATCTCTCACACTTGAAAAAAGAGAGAGATGTAAATTTCCCAATCGTTTTTTAATGAGTAAATTCTGACTTAATGTAATTCTGCTAGGTGTTCTTTCAGTGAGGCATTTTCTTAACAGTTGATGAGAAAAGTCCCTGCCCACTGCGGTGATGCCACCCAGGGCAGGTGGTGCCAGGGGGAAGGTGGTCCTGGGATTTACAAGTGAGTGAGCTGAGCAAGAATGAAGTGTTCCTCTATGGTCTCTACCTCAGCTCCTGCTTCCAGGCTCTTTCTTTAGTTCCTGCCCTGACTTCCCTCGGTGATAAAGTGTGATGTGGATGTCAAAGATGAAAGAAACCCTTGCTTTCCAACTTGCTATTGCTATGTGTCACAGAAATCAAACTAGTACGACACCCAAGCCACCATATGTATATACATACTCACAAATACATGCATGTACACGCACATACACTTGTATACACACAGAGAGGAAACCTATACTATAAAAAAAATTCCACTAGAATGTGTCTTTAAGGTATCTCATTGTATAACTGATATTGAAAGTGTGGTAAATGATACTCACAGTTTCTGAATAAAAAGCAGGTAGGCAATACTACTTAATGGCACCAATTGAGGTCTCATTTCCCTTTCTCATTGTAAAATAAAAAATAAAATTTTATTATGTCCACAAAAGCTATGGAATCCTATTTCCCACAAGCCAGCCTTGTATTTCTACCCACCACAAATATTTGACACATGGGAAAGAAGGAATATAAAATGATGCTGTCATGGGCTGGAGGGGGGGTGGTTCAGTGGGTAGTGTTTGCTACACAGTACAAGGACCTGAATCCAGACACCCAGCACCCATGTAAGAAAAAAAATCCTAAAGAAGACACAGTAGTTCAGGACTGTGATTCCAGCCTAGGGAAGCAGGGATAGGCAGGTGGAAGGGCTCCCTGGTTAAAAGCACCAGCTGCTCTTGCAAGGGGCCGGGATTCCATTCCCAGCACCCACATGGCAGCTCACAGCTATCTGTAACACCCATCCCAGGGGATCTAGCGCCCTCTTCTGGCCTCTGCAGGCACTGTATGTGTATGTTGCACAAACACACATGCAAGCAAAATGCTCATACACCTAAAATAAAAATTAGCAAGCCCTTTTTTAAAAATTAAGGTGAAGAGTGACTGAGAAATGTTACCAGTGTCTACCTTTGTACATGTATGTACATATGCACATGTATGTACACATCACACACACACACACACACACACACACACACACACACACGTGGGATACTGTATTTTGTTATCTGATCCTGATTTCTCCTGTAATGTGACTATCCATTTATTTCCCTGAACCAGACTGATAAGACAAATTAAATTATTAGTCAAAAATAATAGCTGCAATAATTTTGTCATTAAAGGGAAATCTTCCCTAAATTAAATTGAAGTTGTGACTACAAAAACCAAACTAGCTAAACTAAGATTAAAAATAATAAATTATCTCAAATATTCTAAACATCAAAGACAATTCATACAGTATGTATATAAATATAATGGAAACCATACAGCCAGTCTGGTTGCTGAGTGTGACTTTAGGGGTTGTTAAAATGGGTGTTTGCTTCCTTAGAACATATAGGTTTTGATTTTTATGTCAAATACAGAAAGAAAAACAAAACAAAAAAATCAATATGACCCAGATCAGGATGGATAATGATTTTAATGTGACCCCAAGTCTTGTTCCTTACTGTCTTTAGCAACTGTGATGGTCAGTGTTCTGTCACAAGGTGCAGTCACCTGGGAAGAGGGAACCACAACTGAGGAAAATGTCTCCATCAGATTACCGTGTGGGCAAGTCTGTGGGACAATACTTGACTAATGATTCACATGAGAGACCCCAGCCCGCTATGGGTGGTGCCACTCCTGGGCAGGTGGTCCTGGGCTGTGTAAGACAGCAGGCTGAGCAAGCCATGGAGAGCAAGCCAGTAAGAACATTGCTCCATGGTGTCTACTCCAGTTCCTGCTTGAGTTCCTGCCCTGGCCTCTCTAAACAACACACTACACCTATAAGCTGAAATAAAGCTTTTACTTACACTTGTTCTCATCATACCCAAGGAATGAGCTTCCTAGCACCAGGGGACAGAGAGCAACATTTGGTCTCCACATGTGCAGATGTGATGTTTGGCTGACACAAGGCCCTGAGAAATGAGATTTTCATGCAGAAAGGCATACTTACATTATAAAATCCGACCAGACTGACTGATTAGAAATCTGGGACTCTCAGAGGTAACAATATAGAGAATCCAGAGTCAAAATTGTCTTGGGCTGTCTTTGGTCCCTTTAATAAGTATCCATTGCCCACCTTTTTATCTGACTTAACATGTTTCAACTATGAGATAAAGCTTTTGGATGTGTAGAAACCACTGACTTCCACCAACCCAAACCCCAAGAATGTTTCAAATAGCATTTGAGACTTATGAGAGAGAGCCCACCTGTGACTTCCTAGAACCTACCTATCTGCTCTAACATACCTACCTACACACCTCACCAACACATTTGATCCAGAGACTGATATTGGGGTTCAAGCTTAAAGCCAAAGATCAGAAAAGCAAAGCAGCCATCCACCAGCTCTTGCCTCTACTTCAGCTCAGACCAAGGGGGCAATTCTCAAACTGCTCCCAACTTCACTGCTCCTCAGATTCACTCAGACTGCTATGCTCTCCTCAATGTGGCTAGAGACTCCTGAGGTTGACTACTGAAGACCCTGCTCCTATCTTTTATATGTCTCTAGTGCTGGAATTAAAGATGTGAGTTCTGTTACTCTTTTAGACTGATTCAATCTCATGTAGCCCTGGGTGGTCTTGGACTCAGACATCTATTGGTCTTTCTCCTGAGTCCTGGGATTAAAGGTGTGTACCATGAATCATTAGTCAAGTATTGTCCCACAGACTTGCCCACACGGTAATCTGATGGAGACATTTTCATCAGAGGGAGGTCAGATCAGATGGAGAAGTAGTCAATAAATGGCTATTAAGGGAACTAAAGAGAGCCCAAGATAAATTTGGCTTTGAATCTGCAACATACCTCACCAACACATTTGAAAAGTGATTTGATTTATAATTTTCTTCTGTTCTTCTGCTACAAAAGTCCATGTAACTATATCCATAGTTTTTCAGGGCACCTGAACCGATGTCCCAGGCCATGGTCACTCATATTTGGCTCAAGAATAAGCTATCTATTTATCCCTTTCAGATAATAGTGTTTTGTGTCGACAATAGCGACAGGGAATCTGTCCCAGGGAATCTAAACAGAACAGGGATTCTCAGTCCTGTGAACACAGGAGCTTCCTGGTGTCAGACCCCCGGAAAACTCAGGTATCCAGGGTCCCAGGCCACGACCGCGGTCACCCCAATCACCAGGCGGATTCGAGAGCTTGATGCAAACTGCATGAGGCTTTATTGTAATTTAACAAGATAACCCCATGTTAGCTCAGGTCTTTCACCCACCCGCCATGGCGGATGGCTAGCAAAGACTCTGAGAAGCCACAGGACCAAGATCTTATAGGGCAGCGTAAGGGGAGTGACTAGGGGTATGTACAGGCTCACGATTGGTGTGCCTCCAGCCTTGGAGGGCTTGCCCTGTGTTGATTGGTCAACTGGTTGTTATGGCCCATAGGCCCTCCCAGGGTGGTTGCTATGCTCTGCATCATTGCTGTGTGTTTGTCCATAAAGTACACTCAGGGTCGTAAAGCATTGCGCCACCAGCTAACTTCTGATTGGTTCCTTGTCACGAGGCAGGCATCTGACTTTCTAGTGAGTAAGACAAGGTCATAGAGCACGTGTTCGGCCATTATGGCTGCCAAAAGGGAAGCTGGTCCCTTCACTGGGCCAGGACATCAGAGATGGAGCTGTCTTGGAGCCATGGGGGCAGGGAGGGGGACGACACGGAATGTCCTTGTATTTCTAGCACCATTCCTAACATTCTCTCTAGCAGATGCCCCCACAGGCACACCCTGCTCTGCAAAAGAGCATTTTCGTTCAACTGTGGAGGCAGTTGGGCAGCTTTCTGTTCTAGTCTGAGAGCCTGGTCATATTTCTGAAGTTGGGGAGTGAGAGTCCTGGGATCACATGCTTTCATAGCCCTGGGGTCCCAGCCCAGCCCAGCTTCCTCCTCCTACTTCTCAAAGCCTCTTTCTGGATGCCTCTCACTTTTTCTATGTTAACTCAGCAGGAAAGAGTGGAGAGAAATAGGCTTACTGTTGTCTTGTCCAGGCTGGAAATCCTACTCTTACTATTTTTATTAGCAAAATCTTAGATTGAATTCAGCCCTTTTAACCCATTCTTTCTGCATCATTTGCACTAAAGTGAATTTTAAAGACAGACTGGTCTAGGTGGATGCACAGCAGGATAATTCAGATTGTTAAGGAATTCTGATGTCATGGCCCTGGTGATATTTCAGAGCTTACAAACAATGGTGCCTAAATGGGCTCAATAACATGAAAACACACCAATTGTTCATGTGGTCCAGCCTAATTATCATGAAATTCAAACACTAGAAATTTGTCTTCTTTCACAAAAGCCTGAAGTCCATAAACGCTGTGACTTTTAAACCCTTCACAAACATCCTCTATGCAAATTTATTGTCACAACAAGTACAGAAATTAAAGAGCTGAAAGAAATGCCACCCGACCAGAATTGTAACCAGGACTCCTGTGCTCAGGGACACGCAGAGAAACTATAATTAGTTTTGTCATCTTCCTACACCCTCTACAACCAAATGTTCAGTTTTCAGCATTGTGAGTCTAATTTTCACACAGTACTTCATGATGAGGCTCAGGGCTCCCAGACCTGGGGCACGGCCCCTGGACAAGCCACTGATGGTGTGTATGTAGCATCAATCCCATGAGCAGGTCCTCCCCATGACATGTTGCCTGCCTCTCCTCTTCCAGCCTCCTCGGAATTTTTTTTGGTTGTATTTCACTCTCCCTTCCTGTACTGGCTAGTTTCATGTCAACTTGACACAAACTAAACTTCTTCTTGGGAAGAAGAACTCTCATTTGAGAAAATGCCCCCACCAGACTGGCCTGTGAGCAAGCCAGTAAGTAGAGTTCCTCTATGGCTTCTGCTTTGGTTCCTACATCCAGGTCCCGCCTTGAGTTCCCGCCCTTGTGTCCACCTATGATGGATCTATATGGAAGTGTGAGCCAAAATAAACCCTTCCTCCCTAAGTTGCTTTTGGCCATGGTGTTTACCACAGCAATGGGAACCCTAACTAAGGCCCTGTCTCAAGACAAAATCAGTAATAGTTTCTTACTTCCATCAGTTTCCAGGTTGTAAATTTATTGAATAAACTGGTTATTTGGATGTAGATTTTCCATTTTTTTTATTTTACTCCTTGCATAATTTAGCATGTTTCTCTGTTCCCAGAATTTTCAAAAACATTCAATTTTTTATTTTTAGTGTGTGTGTGTGTGTGTGTGTGTGTGTGTGTGTGTGTGTGTGCGCGCGTGTGTGTGTGTATGTGTCTAGATACCTCACTCTAGTAAGATTTAAAGCCATGAGGCACAGAGCTGAGATGTGGAGAGTATAAGGAGCAGCGGTGTTCGTCCCTCATCCAGTCACTCCTCCGTCACTCACTGGAGGCACCTGCAATGCTGCTCTGAGCCAGTAAGTGCTGGGGCGTCCAGTTGGAAGAACCATACAGACCAAGTGCTTAGAGGTAATGATGTGTGGAAAACATCAGCAAGACCTGTCCACTGCCACAGAAGCTCGTGAGGCACTTGGATTGCTGGAAGCTGGACCAGGGACAGAATGTGAGTGAGGTGCTGTTTCCAAGGTACTTACGACTGTGACCATGAGTCAGTGAAACAGCCCTACAGCTCCACAGGGTCTCTCTTCCTTAAATATGCTTGCCAGCACCAGTCTAGTGAAACATACCCTCTCATGACACAGCATATCCAGGCTGGCCTGTGACATAGCTGACATTTGCAAACTACGTGTGCAATAATAATTTGAAATAATGCATGGAATCAGGCTATAAGAGCCCAGGCTACTGTGAGCAATACTACCCCTAGACAGTGGTCCAAAGTTGTATAAGAAATCTGGTTGAGCAAGCCATAGAGAGCAAGCCAGGAAGCAGCACCCCTCCATGACCTCTGTTTCAGTTCCTGCCTCCAGGTTTCTGCCTTGAGTTCCTGCCTTGACTTAGAAGGGTAATATAAAATAAATCCTTTCCTTCCCAAGTAGCTTTTGGTTGGTGTTTTACCAGAACAACGGGAAACAAACCAGCACAAATACATATGTTAGCTACATATGTTAGCTACAATAGCTTTGTTTATTTACTTATTTGTTTGTTTGTTATTTATGGTATTGAGAACCAAACCCATGGTCTCACACACTTCAGGCAAACACTCTATCACCAAAGGTGTTCTTAGAAAGCAGTTAGGAAAAATTACTTTCTGGTCATGTTTAAGTAGCTGTAAAAAGAACTGTCAATAATTTCATTCCTGGATATTTTGCTTAACAAGTCAACAGACCTCCCAAAGGGAAAGGTTATCTCTGTGAAGATAATAATTTGCTTATCACAGCCTTATCTATAATGACAAACCTGAGTAGTTAAGTTTTCAGTAGGGACATGGTTATAGATTGTCATGTCAATAGCAAGAGCCCAGGGCACATCCCCATGAGGGCTCATTACAGGGACTGCAGAACAAGTATTTTTTAAAGCATATGAATAATAAGTGAGAAAATGACTGCTAAGTCACATCCCTGATGCCTTTCTGTGGACAAAGATGCTTGATATGTAAGGGGAGTTAGATTCTGGACTTCTTTGAACAAATTTGATCTGACAGTTGTTTTCTTTTGGGTACTATATAAAATGTTCTAAAAATAGCATGCAGGGCTGGAGAGATGGCTCAGCACTTAAAAGTGCTTAATGATCTTGCAAAGGACCAGGGTTCAGTTCCCAACACCCATGTGGTAGCTCACAACCAGGTGTAATTCCAGTTCCAAGGAATGCAATGCCTTCTTCTGGCCTCCATTGAGATACACACTCAATCCATATACATACATGCAAACAAAACATTCATACATGTGGCTGCTCTTGGCCACCACTAAGTCCGTATCGGGAGATAGCCTGGAGATTTGGATGAACAACAAGATGCCTGGTCCTTTTCTGAGAGAAAGTCTCTCACCTTTATTGTGGAGCAGCCTTATATACAGACTTACAAAAACCCCAGGTGAAGGGTTCACAACAAGATATTGATGCTAGTGGGGTGAGGTCAGGAAAACAGGAATTAGCTGTGGTTATGCTGGAAAACAACTCTTAGAAACCCTGTGGGGGCTGGGTCCCAACACATACACACAAAATAAATCCTGTTTTAAAATACCATGCTTCATGTTAAATATCTACAAATAAAGATTAAATCAGCTCTAGGAATGAGGCCTCTCTCCTAGACTGGCAAAGTAGGGAATCTCTGTCATACTCAGAGCCTACCTGGCTATCCCACTCAAGAACTAGGCCAAGAGTTCCTAGGTCTGTCTCTTAGGCTGTCTGGATCCATGGGGGAAGGGAGAGAAAGCACACTGGGACCAGAGTGAAGAAAACACGCTGGTGGCAGTTCAGGGACAAGGAATTCACCTTGTTGTTCCTGGTCATCTCGTTTGGGGGTTTCAGATGCCAGCATTTGTCACCTTACCCATAATAGAAGTAACACTGTCTCAAATGCCAACCCTGATTCAAGGAGGACGAATAAATACTCTAAAGGCTGCTCTGTGTCTGGGAAGCTATCATTTTGATGTAGCATTAACGTGCCTCCCCAGTGAGAAATCACCCAGCACTTCGAGATTAATAAAGGAAACCATTAATAATAACACACAACTGGATTTGCCTAATGCACAAGAGGGATCCAGCCCTGAACAGAAACTCCCACTGGCTGATACAGTTTCACAGTCTCAAGTTATGCTTTGATCTATTAAATGCGTCTCACAGAGACAGAAATTCTGAGATTTGATTGTTTGGATAAATGGGAAGATTTACAATGTAAAATATTGTCATAGTCCTTCTGACACAGATCAAGGCTACTTTGCCTGGGCAGCTGGTAACCAAGGTGTCCCTGTCAAGCAGAATTATATATATTCTTCCCTAACCCGGACCTAATGACAGGCCAGAGCTTAATGGCAGCCCTGACCCAGGGATGTGTACTGTGAAGTGTCCTGTAGAAGCTTGCTCTTTGACATGGAAATTGTCCTAATGGGTAGCTTCAAGCCTCAAGTCTCCTTTTGTTATGGGAAGAGGGACTAATTGGCAGCAATCTTAGTGAACAAATCTTCAGGAATATATTCTCAGCAAATTTTACGTCTAGTTATGTTAGTGGTACACATTTTTCTGTCATGCACGTCTACCAAGTCTGCTTAGTGTATACTACTCCTGCTGGAGAGCAGAGCTCTGTACCTTCATGACCAGCAGAGAGGCAATCCAGGGGAGGCAGTCTGGGTCAGCACAACTCAGGAGCCTGTGTTGGTTCAAACTTCAGGGGTCTGACCCTGAGTGGTTTATTTTAGGCATATTTAAGCACAGGCTAATTTGGTGAAAACTTTTCTGGAGATAATTAACTCAATACTGTGTGTGCAATAAAGCATACATAAATCTCTGTGAGAAACAAAATAAGCTTAATAAAGTTCAAATGTGAACTACGTCAAAACTATTTGTAAAGTACATGTGACACCGTCCCAAAAGATAGGATCCATGTATTGATTACATGTGATGTATTCCATAAAAGAGTTCTGTAGATTGACTGAGAAGAACAATGTATAATAAGGGTTGGGGGAGGATCTGGTGCCGGAAAAGTCTCTAGCTACTCAGATAGAGCAAAGGTCACCAGGCTATTCACCACATCCACTCCCAGACTTCTGGGAGAATGACAGGTTATACATCCCTTCCTTTGAAGGGACAACCCTGTGTGTTCAACATTCCTGATTCCCCTGGTGCTCGTCTGCAGAGCCTCTGTGCCTCCCACAGAGCTCCTCCAGCTAAATTCCACTTTGTGTAACAATATTTCCTACACAAGCTTAAACAGATCCTTCCATCATCAACTTATAGTTTCCTCAGTATCAATTCTCTGTCTCTCAGCTCTCTGGGTTCTGGTTCTGGTTTCTTGTGCCTCCACTTCAACACACAGCCTAATCCGTGCAGCAAATGTTTGCATGTGGCTTACATTCTAATGAATGGGCAAAGATAAGTAAAATCCATAACCAAATTGTGTAGTGTGTTGTTATGTGGTGGATTGTGTGCCCTTAAAATGCCTATGTCACAATTTCAATTTCTAAGACCTTAAAATGTAACCTTGTTTAGAGAGAGGTCTGTTCTAGAGCCACTCAAGCTAAAATGGGGAGGGGCCTCTAAAACAATATAAAACAATATAATTGTTTGTCCTTGTCAAAAGGAGAAATTTATCATTCCACTTAGAAACACACATACACACACACACACACACACACACACACACACACACACACACACTTTAGATTAAAAGTCACAAAAAGTCTCTTTCAGGTCTAAAGAGTAGTCTATATACCACATCAGTTTTCTGGCTGTGACTTCAGACTACTTTCAGTTCTGATAGCTGGAACTCTCTTGGCTGTATTGCCAATGTAGCAAGTAGATAAAAGGTATTCAGGACTCTTATTACTCTTTCAATTTTCTATTGTATTGTCAGGGTTCTCTATAGAATAGATAGACAGATGATGGATGGATGGATGGATGGATAGATAGATAGATAGATAGATAGATAGATAGATAGATAGATAGATAGATAGATGCTTACAGGCTGTGGTCCAGCTAGTCCAACAATGGCTGGTTATAAACAGAAAGTCCAAGAATCCAGCAGTCACTCAATCCACAAGGCTGGATGTCTTCAGTATCTGCTGTAATTCTGAAGAAGTAGGCTCTCATGCCAGTGAAGGATGGACTTGCTAGTGAGAGTGAGAGCAAACAGACAAAGAGCAAAAGTTTCTTTCTTCCTTGTCCTTATGTAGGCTTCCAGCAGAAGGTGTGGCCCAAATAAGAGGTGGGTTTTCCCAACTCAAGAGATCTGGATTAAAGATGTGTCTTCCTACCTCAAAGACCTGGATTAGAAGTAGAACTTCCCACTTCAAATTAAGTGAAAATTCCTCACAGGTGTGGCCCTCCATTTTTGGGTTTTAGTCAGTTCCAGATGTAGTCAAGTTGACAACCAAGAGTAGCCATCACACCCGCATTTGCTGGCTAGCTTTTGACAATTTTGCACAAGCTGGAGTCATCTGGGAAGAAGGACACTTAATTGAGGATTGCCTCCATCAGACTGTCTACAGACAAGTCTATTTGGCAATTTCTTGAGTAGTGATTTATATGTGAGAGCCAGGCCACTGTGGCTGGTTCCACCCCTGAGCTATACTGGGTTGTATAAGAAAGAAAACAGTGCAAGTCATGGGGAGAAAACCAGAAAGCAGCGCCCCTCCATGACCTCTGCTTCAGTTCCTGTCTCCAGGTTCCTGTCTCCAGGTTCCTGCCCCCAGGTTCCATCAGTTGTGGACTGTGATCAGACCACAGAAAACAAATAAACCCTTTCCTTCCCAAGTTGCTTTTACTCATCACGGTAATAGAGAGCAAACAAGGACACTGTGGGTCTAGAATCACTAATTCCTAAGCATCATGTTAACAACACAGTAGTGGATGTGCACATGGCTAAAGAGAAATTAACAAATGCTAAGTCTGAAACAACTATTTGTGATGATGTGTCAAAGAGCTAATGGCAGCATATTAGAGCCTCTATCAAATTGCTAGGAAAAAAAGCAAAAGGGAAGAAAGGAACTTACAGAAGAGCAATTCTGAGCAGCTGACAACCCTGCCATAGACACTCAAAATTAACAAAGGAAGGAAAGAAGGAAGGAAATAAATAAATTAAGAAAGAAGGCAAGTGCTTCTTAAGACTCAAACTAAAAAAAAGTGAACCTCGCCTGACTGACAAGCCAAGGAAAGTGGGGATGTCACTTGCTACCGGTGGGAACACGAGCAACAGAGAGCCCTTTCAGAAACCTTGACAGCTATGCATTTTAAATTTTAATGCTCGCACATCTTAACATATATCTTAGGAACTGTCATGAAGATGTCACAGTAACAGCAGATAAAGGCAGTTGTTCATCAGTAAAACATTGGGAGCAAAATGAAGCCCCTGCAGCAGGAAGACGCATGGTCAGCCTCTGCCACAGAGCTATTAAAGAGTGACATGCAGGTGAACCCAGGGTGGACAAGGATTTCTTTCAGGTACAGTTGGGTTTGGGGGAGTCACACACTGTAAAACAGTGAGTAGAAAAATTGAGAAGGACATCCAAGATGTCTGTGACAGAAATTATCCTAAGGGGAAGGAAAGAGAGAGGATGGGTTCCTTGACCATCTATGTCTTCAACTGACAAGATATCTAAATAGATGTACAAATATGCAAATTAAAACAAAAATAACTCAAGCATTCACAGTCAAGGCTGTGGCTCACTCTTGCCTTGAACTCTTGGCCCTGCCAGGCACAGAAGCACTGTACAAATCTGTCTGGCCATTTCTTAGCTCTCTCCTCCCAGCTCATAGGCTCTGGAGCCTTCTTTGTGCCCTTCTCCATTACTTCACTAACAGTGGGTCAGTTCTTACCTAAAAGAAATCATGTCACCAGAAGCCACAGTTTGACCCCTCCTTGTCCCCTCTGTGTGCCTCAGTGGTCCTCTTTGTTTTGGAAAGGCAGCAGTTAATCATCCTGTAACTTCGAGCACAGGGGCCAAAGGTCCCTGGCAATGCCCGGTGCTTGCCCAAGGTGACCTCCTCCTCACCGGCTAAATGGGACCGCTGCAAGGTGCCAATCCTCAAGTCCTGAAGCACTGATGCCACCACACCCAATGACATACCTCCTTCTTGCCTTCACCCCTGCCCCAAGAAGCCCTGCAGGAGGCCTGCATTGGTCCATTTCACCTGCTTCCTCTCCTCAATGCCACTGCTCACCTCCCAAGGACAAAAGACCTTGTCACCTGGCCTCAGATCACAGCTCCTTCCTTATGGCCTGCACCTAGAGTTCAGTTCTCAATTCATTCACCCCCTCCACTCCATCCGAAATGTGAAAGCCACATTCCGCGGTAGAGGAAGCATCCTCCAGCCTTCCTTCAACTGTTAATCTTCACACATCTTGCCTTCTAGAGCATCTGAATTTTGGCCAGAGTTAATGCACTTAGGCCTGGTCACTTCTGGGGTGGTGGGAGGGGTGCAGGAGAAAACCTTCTAAGACTGATCAAGGGTTCCAGGCCTCTGAGAACCTCGGGAAGGCCCAGCACTCCAGTTAACAAACCAAAACACACCATTAGGAGAGAAGGTGCTAGAATCACCAGGCCCCACCCTCCTCCAAGCCTGCTTAGCTCAACTCCAGGCTCTGTGTTTGTGGTGGCCCAAAGAGTTCAGAGCAACCCTAGCAAGTGGGTCAGAGCTGAGTTCACAGGGACAGAAAAGTTCATGATCCCTGTCGAGAGCTTCCAGGGGAAGCACCAGGTGATAGGGAAAGTCAAGGATTAAGAGTCAAGAGAGGCAGGTTCCTTGTCTGACCTTGACCCTCAGCTCTCCCTCATTATACCAACCTTCTCTCTGGCCTGTGTTTCCTGTATGTGGATATGGACAGGGGGAAGTGGGTCCCCCATAGTTTCTGGTCCCTTTCAGCTCTGGCCTCTTCTCCTCAACCAAGCATCAAGAAGAGAAGTGAGGTAGATGGTAGGGGATCAAACTTGAGAAATCTGTGAGGCAATCTAGTTCACTCCACAGAGGGACCACCCTCTTGACCATTTGTCACTGAAGATAAGCTGTTTACGTTTCTGTGTCAATTGGACACCTAGAGTCACTTGGGAAGAGGGAACCTCTGCTGAAGAATTGATGACTGATGAGGGAGGGCCTAGATCACTATGGATGGCACCATCCCTAAGCAGGCAGGCCTAGACAGTATAAAAACGTAAAATAAATAAACAAACAAACAAACAAACCGCTGAGCATGAGCCAGAGAGCAAGTCAGTGAGCAGTGTTCCTTTATGGTCTCTGCTCCAGGTCCTGCCCTGACTTAGTATTGAAATCTGACCTGGAAACATAAGCCAAATAAAACCTTTCCTCCCCAACTTGCTTTGGTCAAGGTACTTTATTGCAGTTTCAGGGGCTCTAAACACTCTGCTCCCTTGAGAAGAGCAGAGAGCCTACAGTATGGCGCATCACCGGCAGGGGGCGGCAGAGGCCAGGCCAGAAGGCAAGGGCTTGCAGAGGCTATTTGGTCCACACAATCAATAGGAATGGTGCTCAGCTGGGGTTTATAGATCTGGAGTGCTCTTTATCCCACATAGGGATGCTCAGTTTGATATTCTGAACCTGGATGCTCAGTCCATGTCTGGGATATTGCACACAGATACATGGATGCTACAGCACGATCCTTGTAGTGGAGACCCACACTCGGCAACCTCGCGCTGCACACTCACACAGGCGTCCCTCCACTCCCTGCATCCTGCCACAGCCACTAGAGCCCGAATATTGCCCCATTTGTTGAATGGATAAATGAACTAAAGAAGTTCAGTAATTGGTACAGTTTGGTGTGATCGAGTTTAGGCCCAGGGTATCCTCGGATGTCCCGCTGTCTTACCTCATAGACAAACCCTCACTGTCCAGTGCCAGGCCATCATCCCTAAGCTGAAGCCTTTCCTGGTGCTGGTGCCCCAAGCCTCCTTCCCCTCCGCTCTTAGACACCTGCTGGGTCCTCCTGTTGGAACCAGGAAGGAGCTCCAGCCTGGAAGGAACAGGGGTGAACGGAGAATCCACAGGAGCAGAACAGTGAATGTGGTTTATAGAGAAGTCAAGCGACTGAACGTTTTCCCACACCCCTCAGGGTGGATCTCATTTCTCAACAGGGCCCTGAGCAGGGCAGTGGTTTGCTCCAAGGAATCAGTGATCTAATGGTCTCCAGTGTTCTGATTTACTGCTGATTTACTGGAATTTTTCTAGGAAATGTCAGGACGTGTGTCCACCAGATACACCCATGGACCTCTGAACAAGCTTTGCAGTGTCTTTCATTTGTCCCTTTGTACAGGAGGAAGCAAGGCCACCATGACCCAAAGCAGACCATCAGTGGTGGGGAGGAGCTGGCAGTTCAACCCTGCCAGAGGAGGGAAGGATGGGGGAAGGAGGAAGTGGCTGGGAGTTCCGGTGCCTTCTCCTCCCCTTCCCAAACATGCAGGTTTCTTCTTGTTGGGAGTTTCTGGGAGATGAGCAGGCCACATGTGTAATGGTACCCTGAGGGAAAGCGGAGACCACTCCTAGAAAGGTGCAAGAACAGGTGGTGCCCTAGATTCCTGGGGCAAGGATGATGGGTCTTCTCCCCAGAGTCCAGTGCACACCACACCTAGGAGGGGGCAGAGTGTCCAAGCTCACAGGCTGAGCAGAGTCCTTTTGGGGTGTAGCTACAGCTGGCCACTGCAGAAGTTAGAGGGAACAGCTGGTGCGGCTGCCTCCAGCAGCTCCCCAGCGCCCCAACATCTCTATTCCAGCACCCCCAGTAGCTCCTCAGCAGCTCCCCTGCACCTCCAATACCCCAGCACCCCAGCAGCTCTCCTGCCCCTGGCTTTGATCTCTTCACCTTCCTCCTTCACTCCTCCAGCTTGGACCCCAAACACAACTTGTGTGGTGATGAGTCCTAATCCATCTCTCTACCTGAGACTCCACTGGCAGTGCCACCTCATGCTTCTGCTCTGTGATGTCCCCACCTGGATAGTCCTTGCACATTGCTCTGCTATGATGTCAAGATGGTACCTCTCCTCCTTATCCTCTCTTTGAACCCAGGATCCCCAGGAACTCTTGCAGTGCCCCAAAACTTCAAGGACAATCTCATCACAGTCCTGAGGAGTCCCCTGCCTCTGCATTCCCACCCTCTGGGGGCGAGGAGTGTCTCCATTTGAGAAACAGTAGGGCTGCTCTCTTTCTTGTTTTCAAAACTCCATGAGTTTAAACTGGAGCATGTCTATAATCCCAGGAAAAACTGAGGCTGGAGCATTGCTGTGAGTTGGGATCCAGCCTGTGATACATTCCAACACCTCGTCTTAAAAAGGAAAAATTTAAAAAAAAAATCTTAAAAATTCATTTTTCACTTTCTGTACTAAATATAAATACGTATATAAATAAAATCTCATTGACTCTTCAACATTTTTAGTAATGCTGAGTCCAAAAACAAATATTTTTAATCATATTGGCTTGTGTTATTTTCCAGCACACTCCTTGTCACTCAGAGACTCCAAGCACCCTGCTGGAGCCAGCTGCCCTGCAGCTGTGGCCGCTACCCGCCTTGTCTTGTCTTGGTTGAATGAACACTCAGGATTTTCCCCTGTGATCTGTGTATTTGGTGCCACTGTGTCTATTCTTGGTTGTGGATTTGTGTCTGGATCCTTATCCTGGGACATGCAAGGATGTGACTAAGAAAATCAAGTTCCTTTGTGCTAAAATAAAGTCCTTATGATTTCAAAGGGAGATGTTGTGGTATTTGTACTTCTTTTTTAATGCATTAAGTGAAAGAGGAGCCAGTGTGACACCTGGCAAGCCAGGATTTTAAAGTTCTGATGCCACAGCTGTGGAGGCATGGAATTATTACAATTCCTCCTGACACCGGGGACATTCTGCATACCTTCGCAGATCACCTCTTGAACCAAGTAGAAACATAAAAGACAAGTGGACAAACTATGTTTTAAGTAAAAATGAACATCGCACTCAGCAAGCAGATGACCCTCCGCTATGTGGGTGGGCCGCATCCACCCAGCTGGAGGCCTTGACAGAATGCTCCAGAGGAGCTGCTCCTCTTTTGCACAGACCCAGAATGCAACATGGGGAGCATGGGAGGGAACAGAGTAGAACAAGCTGTCCTAGCAGAGAGTCTGCACTCCCCAGTGCAGCACAGGGAGTGAGCGGGCTCCAAGGTTGGCTGGTGGCCATGGACCAGAAGAGAGCTGCAGGAAGGGAATTTGAAATTGCAAATCTGCCCTAGTTTAGTATAGGAGAAGATACAGAAGCCTGAGGTGACTGGACAGCACTGGTGCCCTGCCCTGTGGCCACCTGCTCACCCACCCTGGTAGCCCCCTTACCAGAGCTTACAGCATGAAGTGCCACCGTCATCCCTGGTCCATGACAATCTCAGAGAAAAACCTTCCATCTGGCACCATCTGACTAAGGACTGTGAAGATGACTGTGCAGGTCAGTAGCTTCCAGCCACCTGGTACCTGGAATGACAGAAGGAACATCTATGGGGAAGGCAGAGAGAGTGACCATGTAGGACAGAGGGAGGGAGATGAGAGCAAAGACAGTGAAGACACAGAAACTGAGAGTGTCAAGCAGGGGTGAGGCAGAGCTCATAACAGCCAGGATACAGTAGAACAAAGAGTAGTCTCAGGCCGGCTGAATGTCCCTGGCTCCTTGGCCTCCACACCCATGGAGGTGGGGCGAATGGTCCCATCCAGTGTTACTGCTTCCCCCTGAAGGCAAGGAAGTGCCTAGAATGCTGTTTCCCTGCCAGGGTGATTAGCAGTGAGTTGTAGAAGGGTATCTCCCTCCCTCTCTCCCCCCCACTCCCTCCCTCCCTCCCTCCCTTCCTCCCTTCCTTCCTTCTCTCCCTCCATCACACGTTCTTTATGTGTGCCTGTCTCTATCTCACAAAAGACAGCTGTTTCAGATCCAGCACTGTGCACTGTCCAAAATTCTCCCCCAAGGTGACAGTCATTGAGAGTGTCTCTTGGAAGGTACTCCATCATGACTAGTGTCCTTATCAAAAAAAACAAAAACAAAAAAAATGTACAAAGAATTCCAAGTTCCTTTCCCCTATGTGAGGACCCAGCAAGACACCACCTGCTTCCTGGAAGCCCGTCTGCACCAGCCCCTGACCCCAGAGTTTCGGAATCCATGTGCTTGAAGAATAAAGGTGCCTAAGTGAGCCAAGGCAGAGCTCCCCGCCCACAGAGTAGAATGTAACTGTTCTTTCAGCCTCTTGCACAGAGTGGCCCCACCCTGCCAACTGGACAGGGATGAGGAGTTCCAGAGCCAGGGCCAGGTGCTCAGCTGAACTCCTCCCTCTGAGCTTTGAGGCCATTCCTGGCTAAGCTCAGAGCTCCCTCCTATTTCACCTTTGAATCCCTAGGTGGTCCCCACAACAGCCCTGTGAAGAAGGCCCAGCATCAGGTACAGGTCTTCCTAGGTACTCCCCCAGCCCTTGACAGAAGGTGAAGCTCTCACCAGTTTGTCTAGAGCACTCCGCCCCTGAGCCCTGTGGCTTGGCAATCCCCTCATTTCTTAGGAACAGTTTATCCACTGGCAAACGCTGCAAGTCATGACAGAACTGCCTCAGACCTCCTGGAGACTAGAGATTTAGCAAGTTCTTTGACATAATGGAAATAAATTCATTCATGAAAACAAATGAGATGGAAAGAATTCAAATTGATCTCCACCAGGAGAGTGCAAATTAAAACTACAAGGGTGTGTCTCACCCCAGTCAGAATGGCTGAAGTACATAAACAGATAGGGATGGGGGGGCTCTTATATGCTGTTTGTGGAAACGTGGAAATTCTTGTAAAAATTAAAATACAACTTCTCTATAACCCAGCTATTCTATTCCTGGATATACACCCGAAGGTCACCTATGCTTATTATAGCACTGTTGACAATAGCCTTGGAGTGGGTCCAGCCTAGGTACCCATCAAAGTATGGATGGGTAAAGAAGACGAGGTAGATGTTCACATTGAATTATAGTCAACCTTAAAAAGGAAACCACACCCTTTGCAGGAAAATGGATGGCACCAGAGCTCCCTATGTCCAGGGAACTAAGCCAGGCTCAGAAAGACAAATATCATATTTTGTTTTATGTGTAGAATCTGGGGGTGGGCGGACTGGACCTGGACATGGGAGGAGGGGACGAGAAACAACAATGGGAGGTAAACATGGTTAAAGAACATCACGTGCTGGTATGAAAGTGTCACATCTAAACTTATTATTCTGCCTAACTAATACTAAATAACGAAAATGACTGGAGGGAAAATGAACACATGAATAAAACATGTTGTGGCTGTGCAAGCCACCTCCCCACCCTCCCAGCAAGGTGCAAATTTAGACTAAAATAAAGCACAGCGGTGAAGTCAAATTCTGGCCCTCAGGGATTTTTCAGTTTTCCTGTCACATTACCTTTGACCTTTAAAATAAGTGTTCCATTGGCTAAAACTCAGAAATTGTTTTTCTTCACATAATGATCCAAGAGTTAAAATGGAATGTGCTTGTAGCTTAACTTTGTTTTGGGCTTCACAGTAAGAGTTTAGTGATTAGTAATAAATAACTTCTTGAATATTTAATATGTACAAGCAGCCTTTAAGCATTTGGTGTGCAGTGTTCTTGAGTGCATTCAAAAGGTACGTCATTACAGGAGTAATGCTTGTCTTTTGTGGGGTTTAATTCTAGCCACAGTTTCCCAGCAGCACCTTGATCCTGCAGACATGATGAGTACCCAGGCTCAGAAAATTGTCTCTTGAAGCAAACTGGTGGGAACGGAGGAAATGGCTGAGCTGAGACGGGATGCTGGCCCTCCTGGTTTCCAAACTTTGTCCTCGCCAGGACTCATTGACCAGCACGGTGACCCTGCCTATCTCCTGAAAATACTTTCACTTTCTATTTCTTTTGAATAACCTGGGTTGTTGGGTTTTTTTTTTTCATTTTTCCCCAAATCTACTGCCTGCCTTTTCCTCTCCTTAATGATTTTTTTGAAACATTGAAGTTTTAATTTTTAATGAGTCCAAAGTGCCTGCTGCTTCTCTTCTACAGGCTGTGAGTTGGTGTCATCTAAGAAATCTTTGTCAGTACATAGTCTCCCAGATTTCCCCTATGTTTTCTTCTAAAGCTTTATTTTCCTAGGGTTAGCTCTTCCATGTGAATGCATGGTTCGTCCACAGTTGCACTCATTGTACAGTGACAGGCCTGTCTAAACTCACCTTCCCTGGCATCTTCGGCGAGGTTTTATAGTTTCCGGTATGCAGTTCTGGACTTCTATTGATGAATTTCTTTTCTAGTATTTTATTCTTTTTGATGCTACTATGAGAGATACTGTGTCCTTCAGTTCATTCTCAGATTGTTCATTATGATCAGAAATACAATTGCTTTTTATAACTTGATGTTTAATCTTTGTGGTAGTCAATCTTGATAGGTTGGTGATGGGGCACTTCCAGAGAGAATTATCAGGAGGAAGACCCACCCACAATGTGGGTGGCACTGTCCCATGGGTTAGGGAGCCCAGTAGGATAAAAGGGGGCATGGAGGAACCCAGCCAAATGCCAACCCCCCTTTCCCTGATTCCTGGGTGCTGGGATATGAAATCTGCCTCACTGGCCCTCACCACTATTATGAAATTATGCACCAAAATAAACCCCTTTTCCTCCCCTTCAAGTTGTTTCTCCAAGTATTTTGTCATGATAAGAGAAGTAACTAATATAGTCTGGCATCCTACAACCTTGTCATGACCATTTATTAATTCTGTGTGTATACGTGCATGCATTTGTATATGTCTGTGTGTGCCTGTGTGAGAATGCTTGTATGTTTGTGCATGTCTCTGTCTATACATGTATGTTTGTGCTTATGTGTGTGTCTATGTCTGTGTGGTTGTGTCTGTCTGTATGTGTTTGCGTGTATGTCTCTCTCTCTCTGTGTCTGTCTCTGTCTCTCTGTCTCTGTCTCTGTCTCTGTCTCTCTCTCTCTCTCTCTCTGTTTGTGTGTGTGTGTGTGTGTGTGTGTGTGTGTGTGTGTGTGTGTGTGTGTGTTCTTTGGTATTACCTATATCATTGGTAAAGAACATCAGTCTTGCTCTTGTTTTGCAATCTGGATTCCTTTTATTCTGTTTCTTAGAACCTCCAGCAAATTTTTAAAAGAAGTAACCAGCACATTACCTGATTCTCGGATCTCAAGGGGAAAGTCTTCAGATTTTTACCATTTAGTGGTAACCAAGCCTTTAGCACAAGGCGTTTGGGGAACATTTTAGATTCAAACCATAATAGTAAGCCTTTTAACTCCATTGTACAATTATTGTTTCATGACTCTGTCATTTCAAATTGGTTAAGAGGACTGAGGGAGCGGTTATATCTCAGTGGTAGAGCACTTGTCTAGCATGTGCAAGGCTCTGGGTTCAATTCCCAGTATAACCAAACCAACCATATAAATAAATAAACAAACCCATCTAGGAGAAGAAAATAATTTAAACATGCATATGTTGTGTATATGTGTTTATGCTACTTATTGTTGCTGGTGTTGTTGTTATGAGTAGGTTAGGTTAGCCCTAAACTCCCTATGTAGCTCAGGCTGACCTCAAACTCATAGACATCCTCCTTCCTTAGCCTTCAGAATGCAGGGATTGCCCACCTGGTTGATATGCTGTCTTCTCAAGCCACCATGTGATGACTGCTGCTTGTTTCCTCCCTGTGGATCCTAGGGACCATCTCATGGTCTTCCCTTTCAGACATTTCTTCTGGGGATAAAGTGTCTCAATCTTTATCTGGAAAGGTCTTCATTTCTCCCTCATTTTCAACAGAAAAGTGTGATGGTTAGTGTTGTCCTGGAAGATGGACCCCTGGGCATGCTTGTGTACGACTGTCTTGACCTCATTCCTTTAAGTGTGGCCACTGTGGGTGGCCACACTCCCAGACTGGCATCTCTGGCACTTTCACCATGCATCTATGCCTGGTGAAAGGAAGCTGAGAAGCACCAGGATATCATCACTCTCTGCTTCTTGGTTGTGGATGTGACA
This sequence comes from Cricetulus griseus, assembly GCF_003668045.3. Lineage (NCBI taxonomy): Eukaryota > Metazoa > Chordata > Mammalia > Rodentia > Cricetidae > Cricetulus > Cricetulus griseus. The sequence continues at coordinate 98,118,142 of NW_023276807.1, forward strand.
TGACCAACTGCTTCAAGTTCCTTGACTTCCACACCATGGTGGACTGTACCCTTAAACTACAAAGCAGAATAAACCATTATCCCTTGCTGGTGATGGCAAAGTGTTTTATCACCACAACATAAATAGAAACTAAAGCAGACAGTTTGGCTGGTTACAAGATTCTGAGTTCACAATCTGTCAACACTCTGAACAAGTACAACATTCCATCGCCTTCTTGCCTCCATAGCAAGAAGTCAAATGTTACTCTTATTTATCTTTCTTCTCTTGCTGCCTTCTGCATTTTCTCTTTGACTGTGAGTTTCTTCATGTTGACTCTGCTGTGTCTGGATGTGAACCCACACAAATGGTTTAACTTCTTTTTATGTGGATATTTTTATTTGTGTGTATATGTGTGCTTGTGTGCCATGACATGAATGTGGAAGTGAGAACAACCTTTGAGAGTCAGTTCCCTCCTTCCATCGTCTAAGTCCCGGGGACCAAACTTAGGTCATCAGTTTTGATGGCAAGCATCTCTATCCACTGAGCCACCTCACCATCCCTACTGAACTTTTTTGGATAAATGATTGTCATCAAAATAATGAAGTTTTCAGTCATTATTTCTTCAAACATATTCTTCTTTTTCTTCCCCTTTTCCTTTCTCTCTCTTTTTCTAGGATTCTCTTTATTCACATGTAGTACTTGACAGCAACACATAGATCTTTGATCGTGTTCTTTGCCCTTCATTTCCTCCTCTTTGTTTTTCAGACTTAACAATCTCTACTGTGTGTCTCCAAATCCAATGCTTCTTTCTTCTTCTAGCTTCAATATGTTGCTTTTAAGAATCTCTGTTTTAAAATTTCCCATTCCAAGCCAGGAGGTGGTGGCACATGCCTTTAATCCCAGCACTCAGGAGGTAGAGGCAGGTGGATCTCTGTGAGTTCGAGGTCAGCCTGGGTTTACAAAGCCACACAGAGAAATCCTGTCTCAAAAAGTCAAAAAAAAAATCCCATTCTAACCACTGTGCTTCACAATCCTCTACTTTTTACTTAGTGTTATTTATCATTCTTATCTCTCTCTATCACTATTCACTGTCCAATGAGACATAATTGTCATATTTTCCTTTAACTTTTTATTTTAATGTTTAATAACATTAATTATACATAATAATAGATTTCATTATGACATTTCATACATAGACATATGACTCAATACTATTTGCCTCCTGTCACCCTGTCTTATCTTCCTCCAGTACTCATTAACCCCCTTCTATTTCCCATTGCCCCTCTTCTTCATGTGTATGAGCGTGTGTGTGTGTGTGTGTGTGTGTGTGTGTGTGTGTGTGTGTGTGTGTTCCAATAAGTGTCCACTAAGGAAGGACAGAATGTAGGCAAAAGGACATGAGTCATGAAAAAGGGATATAAAGCTCTTTTTTTCTAATTTCAACTCTGTCATAGTTTTTTTTTTTCCTTTTTCCTGGTGGATATGAGAATTCAACTTTCCAGGTATTGGAGTAACAAGAAACATTTTGCATTCCAAAAGAATCCACAGTGTGTTACTCCTTTGAGACAGTGAATGTGAAAGTCAGGCTTGCGTTTTAATTCCGTTGGCCATAAGTGCAAGAGAAATTAGAAATGACTAGTCAGTAAATGCATCTGTGGCACTGACATACTTAAAAACAAAGTGGGTTTTGTTTTGTTTTTGTTTTCTAATTTGTTTGGAGGAGAGAGGTTTTGTAACCTGAAATTCTTCCCTTTTATTATTCTGTTAAACATATATCAAATCATTTTGTTAGAGTGCTATTTAGTATGTGAACAATACTTTTACACATAAAAAAGTATGGTTTTTAAAGTTTTTTTTTTCTTTTTACAGAAGCATGGGTCGACATTTATTTATAGAAGTATATTCACCCTGCCAGTGGCTACCCCTTTGAAGGAACTGTCTCTCCGTCAACCATCATCTACATACAAATCCCTGGAGAGGAATAGAACCACACAAGTGGCTCTCCTAGCCACGACCATCCCAGTCTTGTGTAGATCTTGTGCTGTGATCACAGCTTCTGTGAAATCAACAGTAAAACAGCCCTGTCCTGCCAGTAAGTCAGCATTTCACACCACTCTTCCTTCCTTGGTTCTTATGTTCTCTTCACACTCTTTTCCATGATGTTCTACAAGCCTTAAGAGGATGTTTTAGATGTCCTGTTTATCTCTGATCATTCTACAGTCATTCATTATCTATGTGTTGACCAGTTATTGGTCTCCTCAGTTACCACTGTCCACTGAAAAATCCTTCAGCTCTTTAGATATAGGTCCTTGAAAATATTTACCAATCTTGTTGTGGTTTGAATATAAAATGTTTCCTGCAGGTCCATTTGTTTAAATACTTGGTCCAGCTGGAAGTGAATATTCAAGAAAGTTTCCAAGGCATTAAGGGTAGAGCTTTAGAATTTGTATATTTGTAAGCCAAAGAGATGGCTCAGCAGTTAAGAGCATTTTCGCTCTTTCAGAGGACCCAAGTTCAATTCCTAACACCCATATGGAAGCTAACAACTGTCAGCAACTCCAGTTCCTGAGGATCTGATGCCCTCTTTTGGTCTATGCAGGCACTGCATGCCTATGGTGTACATGCACAGATACACATGCAGGTAAAACATTCACACACATTCAATAATAAGTATATGAATAGGCCAAGTATGGTGGTGTACACCTTTAAAGTCAACACTCTGGAGGCAGAGGCAGTAGAATCTCTGAATTCAAGGCCAGCCTGGCCTACATAGTAAGATCCTGTTTCAAAAATCAATCAATCAATAACCCTTTAAAAAGTAAAAAATTCTGTCTTTGGTCCACACTATTCCATTTGAGGTGTTTCTAGTTCTCCTTGTAGCATTCAAAGTGAAAGGAGACTTTTGTCTATGAACCTGACACACGCTGACCCCTGTGAACACCACCAACACACTACCATCTTACGTTGTCTGCAGTAACACGGGGACAAATGCTTAGAAACAAGGACATTGCCAAGCCTAGTCCCTGCTGAGGCAAACCACTGACAGCCACATCTGATGAGTTAGACAGGAGGGGAAGTCTCAGCCTGAGGTAGGAGCACTCTGACCATGATGCTCAGTGATTCTCCCAGTGGGACAAGCTGCAGCTCCTTTCAGAGCTCTAAAATGGAAACACATGAGGAGATGGCTGGCCAACAAGGGCTCCCCTCTCCTACAGGTCAGTTGTGATTGGTGTCTAAAAATCTGTATGATGATGGATTCCTAGATGCTCACAGAGCTTGCTGTGTGTGTTTCGAAAATACACAGAGCCCACATCAAGGGCTTTGCACATTTCTGGGATGAATATCTATCAGCCATTTAGAGTCCTCATTTAAATAGTTACTAGTTGTGTGATATTGTTCACAGAGAGAAAACAGATGTCAACAAAGACAAAAGAGAAAATAGAACTGAAAATGCATCAATCCAGAGAAAACAAGTGCCAGACCCCGCCTTCCAACACTCATCAGACACACACTGTGTCACTGTATTAACTCCAAGGCATATGGCAGTCTACAGCAACCCACCAGGCAATGGTCATCTGAGCCATTTCCCTCTGCAGCTGCTGAAACTGTTCCAATAATGCAGTTGTTCTCCCAGGAGGAGTAGGTGTCTGGGATTTCTGATCCCAGAAATCCCTGCTCCTAACTCGGGGACCCGGCTTCCTTGTCCATTCTATGCTGTTGAACTTCAGCTCTGATCTCCATTCCTAAGCCCTGTATACATTTTTCCATTTTTTCTTTTTTTCTTTTTTTTCTTTTTTTAATTTTATTTTATTAGTTCTAGTTAGGGAACAAGCTTATTTCAAGTCCCTTCTCCCTCCCTCTCCCTCCCCTCACCCCCAACCCTCCTCCCCCACCCCCAGCCTACCCCCCACCCCATCCACCCACCACTCCCCAGGCAGGGTAGGGCCCTCAACGGGGGCTCTGCAAAGTCCACCAAGTCTTCCTATGCTGGTCCTGGGCCCTTCCCCATGTGTCCAGGGCCAGAGTGTAATCCTTCACGTGGGATGGGCTCTCAAAGTCCCTTCTTGCACCAGGGAAAAATACTAATCCACCACCAGAGGCTCCCTGGAGTGCAGAGGCCTCCTTATTGACATCCATGTTCAGGGATCTGGATCAGTCTTGTACTGGCCTCCCTGACAGCATCTGGGGTCAATGTGCTCTCCCTTGTTCAGGTCAACTGTTCCTGTGGGTTTCTCCAACCTGGTATAGACCCCTTCGCTCTTCATTCCTCCCTCTCTTCAACTAAATTCCCGATTTCAGCTCAGTGTATATCTGTGGATGTCTATCTCTGCTTCCTTCAGCCACTGGATGAGGGCTCTAGGATGGCATAAAGAGAAGTCATCAATCTCATTTTAGGGGAAGGGCTTTTGGGTTATCCTCTCCACCATTGCCTGGATTGTCAGATCGTGTCATCCTTGTAGGTCTCTGGAGATCTCCCTGGTTCCAGATCTCTTCTCGGACCTATAGTGGCTCCCTCTGATATGGTATCTCTCATCCTGCTCTCTTTCCTCTATTCTTCCCCCAACTCAATGTTTCTGCCCCTCCATTTCCTCTCCCCTACTCCTCTTTTCTTGCTCTTATTGTAGCAGCTCCTTCCCCCACTACATTCATGCCCCCAATTAGTTCGAGAGTTCATGCCACTTCCATTCCTGGGGACCATTTATCCCTTAGAGTCCTTCATGTTTCCTAGTTTCTTTGGTGAAGAGCATTATAGACTGGCAATCCTTTGCTCTATGTCTAAAATTCATATATCAGTGAGTACATACCATGTTTGTCTTTTTGTGACTGGGTTACCTCACTCAGGATGGTTTCCTCTAATTCCATCCATTTGCCTGCGAATTTCAAGATTCCATTGCTTTTTTCTGCTGAGTAGTAGTACTCCATTATATAGATAGATGTACCACATTTTCTCAATCCATTCTTCAGTTGAGGGGCATCTAGGTTGCTTCCAGGTTCTGGCTATTACAAACAATGCTGCTATGAACATGGTTGAACATATGTCCTTGTTGTATGTACATGCCCTATTTGGGTATATACTCAAGAGAGGAATGGCTGGATCTTGAGGTAGACTGATTCCCATTTTTCTGAGCAACCGCCATACTGATTTCCAGAGTGGTCTTACAAGTTCGCACTCCCACCAGCAATGGAGGAGTGTTCCTTTTTCTCCACATCCTCTCCAGCATAGATTGTCATTGGTATTTTTTATTTTAGCCATTCTGACAGGCATGAGGTGGTATCTCAGAGTTGTTTTGAGTTGCATTTCTCTGATGGCCAATGATTTTGAGCACTTTCTTAAGTGTCTTTCAGCCATTTCAGATTCCTCTGTTGAGAATTCCCTATTTAGTTCTGCACCCCACTTTTTAATTTCATTGTTTGGTGTTTTGGTGGCTAGCTTCTTGAGCTCCTTATATATTTTGGAAATCAGTCCTCTGTCAGATGTGGGATCGGTGAAGATCTTTTCCCATTCTGTGGGTGGTCGTTTTGTCCTACTGACTGTTTCCTTTGCCTTGCAGAAGCTTCTCAGTTTCAGGAGGTCCCATTTATTTATTGCAGTCCTCAGTGTCTGTGCTACTGGCGTAATGTTCAGGAAGTGATCTCCTGTGCCAATTTGTTCAAGGGTAATTCCCACTTTCTCTTCTAGAAGATTCAGTGTGGCTGGATTTATGCTGAGATCTTTGATCCATTTGCACTTAAGTTTTGTGCATGGTGACAGGTATGGATCTATCTGCAATTTTCTGCATGTCCGAATCCAATTGTACCAGCACCATTTGTTGAAGATGCTATCTTTTTTCCATTGTATAGATTTAGCACCTTTGTCAAAAATAAGGTATCCATAGGTGCATGGGTCAATATCAGGGTTTTCAATTCGATTCCATTGGTCTATCAGTCTATTTTTGTGCCAATACCAAGCTGTTTTCAGAACTATGGCTCTATAGTAGAGCTTGAAGTCGGGGATGGTGATGCCTCCAGAAGATCCTTTATTGTAAAGAGTTGTTTTGGCTATCCTGGGCTTTTTATTTTTCCATATAAAGTTGAGTATTGTTCTTTCAATGTCTGTGAAAAACTGTGTTGGGATTTTGATGGGGATTGCATTGAATCTGTAGATTGCTTTTGGCAGGATTGCCATTTTTACTATGTTAATTCTACCTATCCAAGAGCATGGGAGATCTTTCCATTTTCTGGTATCTTCTTTAATCTCTTTCTTTAAAGTCTCAAAGTTCTTATTGTACAGATCTTTCACTTTTTTGGTTAGTGTTACCCCAAGATATTTTATGTTGCTTGTGGATATTGTGAAAGGTGATGTTTCCCTGATTTCTTTCTCATCTGTATATAGTAGGGCTACTGATTTTTTGAGTTAATTTTGTATCCTGCTACCTTGCTGAAGGTGTTTATCAGCCGTAGGAGTTCCCTGGTAGAGTTTTTCGGGTCACTAATGTAGACTATCATGTCGTCTGCAAATAGTGAAAGTTTTACTTCATCCTTTCCAATTTGTATCCCTTTGATCCCCTTTTCTTGTCTTATTGCTATAGCCAGAACTTCAAGTACAATATTGAAGAGATACGGAGAGAGTGGACAGCCTTGTCTTGTTCCTGACTTTAGAGGAAGCGCTTTGAGTTTCTCTCCATTTACTTTGATGTTGGCTATTGGTTTGGTGTATATTGCGTTTATCATGTTTAGATATGTTCCTGTTATTCCTGTTCTCTCCAAGATCTTTATCATGAAGGGATGTTGGATTTTGTCAAAGGCTTTTTCAGCATCTAGTGAGATGATCATGTGGTTTTTCTTTTTCAGTTTGTTTATATAGTGGATTACATTGATGGATTTTCGTATGTTGAACCATCCTTGCATCCCTGGGATGAAGCCTACTTGATCATGGTGGATGATTTTTCTGATATGTTCTTGGATTCGGTTGGCCAATATTTTATTGAGTATTTTAGCATCGATGTTCATGAGGGATATCGGTCTGTAGTTCTCTTTCTTAGTCATATCTTTGTGTAGCTTGGTATCAAAGTGATTGTAGCCTCGTAGAAAGAGTTTGGCAATATCCCATCTGCTTCTATTGTGTGGAACAGTTTGAGGAGTACTGGAATTAGCTCTTGTTTGAATTTCTGGTAGAATTCTGCAGTGAAGCCATCTGGCCCTGGGCTTTTTTTGGTTGGGAGGCTTTTGATTACTGCTTCTATCTCATTAGGGGTTATAGGTCGATTTAAACTGTTTATCTGATCTTGATTTAATTTTGGTAAGTGATATTTATCCAGAAAGCTGTCCATTTCCTTTAGATTTTCCAATTTTGTGGAATACAGGTTTTCAAAGTATGACCTAAAGATTCTCTGGATTTCCTCAGTGTCCGTTGTTATATCCCCCTTTTCATTTCTGATTTTGTTAATTAGCATGCTCTCTCTCTGCCTTTTGGTTAGTTTGGCTAGAGGTTTGTCTATCTTATTGATCTTCTCAAAGAACCAACTCTTTGTTTCATTGATTCTTTGTACTGTTTTCCTAGTTTCTACTTTGTTGATTTCGGCTCTCAGGTTGATTATTTCCTGGAGTCTACTCCTCCTTGGTGTGTTTGCTTCTTTTTGCTCTAAAGCTTTCAGTTGTTCTGTCAATTCTCTAATGTGACTTTTCTCCAGTTTCTTCACGTGAGCACTTAGTGCTATGAACTTCCCTCTTAGCACTGCTTTCAGGGTGTCCCATAAGTTTGGGTATGTTGTGTCTACATTCTCATTAAATTCTAGGAAGTCTTTAATTTCTTTTTTTATTTCTTCCACAACCCAGGAATGGTGCAATTGGGTGTTATTCATTTTCCACACAAATGTAGGTTTTCTGCAATTCGTATTGCTGTTGAATTCTAGCTTTAATGCATGGTGGTCTGATAAGATACAGGGGGTTATTTCAATACTTTTGTAACTGTGGAGGTTTGCTTTGCTGCCAACTATGTGGTCAATTTTTGAGAAGGTTCCATGTGGCTCTGAGAAGAAAGTATATTCGTTTGTGTTTGGATGGAATGTTCTATAGATATCTGTTAAACCCAGCTGTATCATAACTTCTGTCAGATCCTTTGTTTCTTTGTTAAGTTTCTGTCTAGTGGTTCTGTCCAATGGTGTAAGGGGAGTGTTGAAGTCTCCTACTATAAGTGTGTGTGGTTTTATGTGTGGTTTGAGCTTTAGTAATGTTTCTTTTACAAATGTGGGTGCTTTCGCATTAGGGGCATAAATGTTCAGGATTGAGACTTCATCTTAATGGACTTTTCCTGTGATGAGTATGAAATGCCCTTCTTCATCTCTTTTGATTGCTTTCAGTTTAAAGTCTCATTTGTTAGATATTAGGATTGCTACCCTAATTGGAAAATTGGAAAATTTTTTCCCATCCTTTTACTCTGAGATATCGCCTGTCTTTGAAGTTGAGGTGTGTTTCTTGTAAACAGCAGAAGGATGGATTCTGTCTTCGTATCCATTCTGTTAGCCTATATCTTTTATGGGTAAGTTAAGACCATTGACATTTAGGGATATTAATGTCCATTGTTCGTTGGTTCTTCTTTGTTTTGGATTTATTGTTGGTGGTACCATTGCGTGTGGATTTTGTCCTCCTGTTTCTTTTTGTGTTTGGTAAAATTAGATTATCTATTGCCAGTGTTTTTGTGAGTGTAGTTATGTTCGTTGGGTTGGAGTTTTCCTTCCAGAGCCTTCTGTAGTGCTGGATTTGTGGATATGTATTGTTTAAATCTGTTTTTGTCGTGGAATATCTTGTTTTCTCCATCTATAGTGATTGAAAGTTTTGCTGGGTACAGTAGTCTGGGTTGACATCCATGCTCCCTTAGTGCTTGTAGGGTATCTATCCAAGACCTTCTGGCTTTCAGAGTTTCCATTGAGAAGTCGGGTGTGATTCTGATTGGTTTGCCTTTATATGCCACTTGGCCTTTTTCCTTTGCTGCTCTTAATATTTCCTCTTTATTCTGTAGATTTGGTGTTTTGATTATTATGTGTCGGGGGGATTTCTTTTTGTGGTCCAGTCTGTTTGGTGTCCTGTAAGCTTCTTGTACTTTCATAGGCATATCCTTCTGTAGGTTGGGGAAGTTTTCTTCTATGATTTTGTTGAATATGTTTTCTGTACCTTTGAGCAGTGTTTCTTCACCTTCTTCTACACCTATTATTCTTAGGTTTGGCCTTTTTACAGTGTCCCATATTTCCTGGATATTTTGTGTTAGGGATTTGTTGGACTTGAGGTTTTCTTTGGTTGATGAATGTATATCTTCTAGCGAGTCTTCAGTAGCTGAGATTCTCTCTTCCATCTCTTGAATTCTATTGGATATACTTACATCTTTAGTTCCTGATCATTTATCCAGCCTTTCCATTTCCAGCATGGTCTCATTCTGTGTTTTCTTTATTGTGTCTATTTCAGCTTTCATGCTTTGAACTGTTTCAAGAGCTTCCTTCACTTGTTTGGATGTTTTTTCTTGGCTTTCTTTAGATTCTTTAAGAGATTTATTTATTTCTTGGATTTTTTGGTTTGTCTTTTCCTCCAATTCGTTTAATTTTTTGTTTGCTTTTTCTTCTATTTCTTTAAGGGATTTTCTTGTTTCCTCTTTAAAGGTCTCTATCATCTTGCTGAGATAATTTTTGAGGTCCATCTCATCTTCATGCTCTGTGTTGGGCTTTTCAGATCTTGCTGGAGTGGAGTCCCTAGATTCTGGTGGTGTCCTATTGGTCTTTCTGTTGTTGAGTGAAATCTTGTTCTGTCTTCTCTCCATATCTTCTTTTAGTGGGTGCAGGTGGGATCTCTCTGTCTCCTCTTGTGGCCCAGTGGTGTGTGGGGGCCAGGAATTCAATGTCCACAACTCTGGATGGTCTTGACGCTCCTGGTAGTCTCCTCACTAGTTCCTAGTTCCTCGGTCAGTCGGCAGAATGGAAGAGTGGGGTGCTAGCAGATTCGGGAGCTCCTCCCTGTCTGGGCGTGTCCAGCCTAAGCCTGCAGGCGCAGGCGGGGGTGGAGGGATGAGGGTGGTCGGGGTGTATGGTGTTTGGGGCTGGATTCGGGAGCGGGCACTCACTCACCTAGTTCCTCAGTCGATTGGCAGAATCTACATTTTTCCATTTTTATAAACACTTGGCAAGTACCCCTGTGTACCACATACTGAGGACAGAAAATCAAGAATGTGGGCAGGGCAAGGGCAGGATAGCAGATGTTACAGAAAGTGAGAATTTGCAGTTATGAAAAACCATATCTACTTTTAGCCTGGGTAAATTTCTTCACACCTCATAGTCCTCACCCCATCAAGAGACAAACACAATACAGAAGTCAATGGGAGTGAACACATTGCAGGCCAGGATACCCAGGAAGCCTTAGTATAAAAACTGATGAAATACACCCTGACATGTCAGGAGCCTGTGAAGCTGGGGAATTTCCTTACAACCCCAAAGCTCTAGGCACTCATGCAAACAGGAGTGTGATGGGGGGGACCTTTTTTTTACTGTCTGCCCAGCTTTGCTGAGGACTTCAAACTTCAATGAGAACATTGTTTCTCAGAAACTCGTTTGGTTTTATTAATGAGGTTGTTTTCTAGCATCCTCCTCCTCCTCCTCCTCCTCCTCTTCATCTTCTTCTCTGGACTCTGTATGTGTCCCTCTGCTGCCAACACCACACTGGGGATCACTAACACCACTAGCTATGTGATTCCTCTCATATGACACACTGTTCTTAGAAATTATTTTCACTATCAATATTGTTTTTCTACATAGATTTTATAATAATGTTATCTATGCCTATCAAAAATTTGAAGTGATTTTTTTTCATTATGTGTGTGTGTGGTATGTGCATAGAGCAGTGGGTCACAACCCCTTTGGAGTCCTTATGGCCCTTTTCATAGTGTCCCATCTCAGATATGTGCATTATGATTCATAATAGTAGCAAAATTACAGTTATGCAATAGCAACAAAAATAATTTTGTGACTGGGGGTCACCACACATGAGGAACTATATTAAAGGGTTGCAGCATTAAAAGGTTGAGAACCACTGATATAGAGTGTACCTGTGTGTGTGTGTGCGTGTGTGCATGCGTGCGTGCGTGCGTGCGTGCGTGCGTGCGTGCGTGCGTGCGTGCGTGCGTGTGTGTGTGTGTATGTGAACGCTGGTGGGGGATGAACGCAAATGTTAGTTTGCATGTGACAGTCGGGAGACAACCTTTGTTGTCCATTCTTGCCTTCCACTTTGTTTCAGCAGGATTTCTTGTTCCCTGCTATGTACACCAGGCTAACTGACCCAAAACCTCCTTGGCAGTCTCCTGTCTCTGTTTTCCACCTCAAGGCAGACATATGGGATTACAGGTACACACTTCTGTATCTGGCGTCTCATGGATGTTGAAGATTCCATCTCTAGTTCATCACGGTGTGTGGCAAGTGCTTTGTCCACTGAACCATCACCCCAGACCTCCTTGTAATGATTTTAATAGGAATTATGTTAAACCTTTAAATCAAGTTAAGGATATGAACTGGATGGTAGGTGCCTATAATCCCAGAACTTGAGATATATAGGCAGGAGGATTAGGGGCTGGAAGCTAACCTTGGCTACATGAAAACTTGCCTTCAGAAGAAAGGGGTGGGGGACTAGGGAGATGGCTCGGTTGGTAAAGCACAAGGACTTGACTTCGATCTCCAGGAAGCCAAGGATGCATTAGGTACCTGCAGTCCCAGTGCTGAGGAGGCAGAGGCACAAGGGTCCCTGGCCAGCCACTCTGGCTGAACCAGTAAGCTCCAGGTTAGGGGGAGACCTTGTCCCCAAATATAGAGAATTTCAGGATGCTGCCTAATATTCACCTCTGGCTCCTACATGCATGCACATACATGTGCACACACACTGGCATGTGCATGAATACACACTGATAGACAAAACCAATCAGCTTAGGGAGACCTGACACCTTAACTATCTACTCTCACTCATGAAATGGAGAATCGTTTCCCTTATCTTCTCTAATATAGTTTAGCAGTGATTTGCAGTTTTCAAAATGAAAGACCTGCATGGTGTTGATCTACACCTAAGAACTTTGCTCCTTTTGAGACCTTAGGTGGCACTTTACTTTTATTTTGGTCTCCACACCTTCACTGATCATATGCAAGAAATACAGTTGGTTTCTGCACATTGACCTTTGCCCTGTGACCTTACTGAACACAGTGACTTCTGCAGAGACAAGCTTGTCATCAGCAAAGAGAAGCAACTGGTCCCTCCTTCCTCATCAGTATGCCTTTGGTTTCCTTTTCTTCATTTAAAAAAATAGTAACCGGAGTTTCCAGAATGATGTTGTCCATGACATTAGAAACACACTTAGGTCTTTGACTACTCAGTGTGATATTTGCCATGTGTGTATCTTTATTCTGCTTTATGTTACTAGGTGCTACTTAACAAGCTGAGGAAGCTGAACTCCGTTCCTGATTTCATTGGGCTTTTGTCATTAAGGGGTGTGGAACATTCTCAAACATACTGTCTTAGTTACTTGTCTATTGCTGTGCCAAAACACCATGACCAAGAGAACTTATATATAAAAGAAAGTGTTTCATGGGGAAGGGCCTAGGCCTGGCCCAGGATGATGTGGTAGACTTTGGGGAGCCCCTTTTGAGGGCCTTACCCTGCCTGGGGAGTGGAGGGGGGATGGCTAGGGGCAGGTGGGATGTTGGGGGGAGGGGAGGGAGAGGGAGAAGGGATTGACATGTGAAGCAAGCTTGTTCCTAATTTGAACTAATAAAAGAATAAAATAAAAAATAAAAAAATTATACAAAAAAAAGAAAGTGTTTGATTAGACTTACGTTTTCAAAGACTAGAGTCCACAATGGTGCAGCCAAGGCATGGCAGCAGTTGCAGCTGAGACATCGCATCTTGATCTGCAAGTAGGAGGCAGAGAGAGAGAGAGAGAGAGAGAGAGAGAGAGAAACTGGGAATAGTGTGAGTCTTTTGAGACCTCAAAGCCCACACCCTGTGACATATCTCTAACAGGGTCACACTTCCTAATCCTTCCCAAACAGTTCCACCAATTGGGGACCAAGTATTAATACATGAGCCTCTAGGGACCATTCTCATTCAAACCACCACACCCAGTTTATGTGCCAATTGGTATTAAATAGCTGATGTCTTCTTCTTTGGCCTGCTAATGTGGTGGATTATGTGGATTAATTTTCAAATGCTGGATTAGCCTTGAATCCCTGTGATAATCCTTGCTGACTGCTGCTGTATGATTCTTCCTATACAGCAAGAGTTCCATTTGCCTATCTGTCATTGAGGAGCTTTATGTCTACAGTAGCAAAGGAGAAGGGTCTTTAGTTTCCTTTTATCACACTATGTATGTTAAGTTGGGGCACAGGGTACTACCCCTCAAATGTCTTGAAGAGACTAAAAGTGGTGTGAATTCTTTACATCTAAAAGTGGTATTAATTCTTTAAATACTTGATAGAATTCTTCCTAAACCATCTGGGTCTCAAGATTTCTAAGGGAGAGTTTTATGTTTAATTGTAAGTTCAATTTTCTGAATATTAATGGTCTATTCAAATTAGCTGCTTTGTGTGGACAGGGGTTGAGTAATCTGCCTTGCCTGTGAAGGAATTAGCTCTAGGAAAGTTGTCAGAGCCATGTGCACAGGTACCTGTAGTCTTTCCTCGTTACCCTTCTAATGGCTATGGCCACAGTTTCTGTCTTGATACTGGTAATTAGTCTCTTGTCTTTTTTTAATGTCAGTTTAAATGTCAACTACTCCAAAAAAAAAAAAGCCTTCCTAGAAAGTTCTTGCAAAAATGTACCATTTTCCTGCCACAAGCACATGGGGAGACACCACATACATATCCTTAATCATTAGGGAAACCCAAATCAGAACCACAGTGAGACACCTCTTTCTATCTACTAGAATGGCTACTGCCCAAAATTAGAAACAAGGGTTTAGGAGGATCCAAAGGAAATTTTAACCCTTATATACTGCCAGTGAGAGCATAAAATGGTGCAGCCACCTGGAAAACAGTGTGGCTGTTCCACAAAATGCATACACATGTAGATGGTATAGATTTAAATGTAGATATATAGATATAAATATAGGTCTATGTTTACCATGTGATCTGGTAGCTCCACTTCTGGGTACACCCACAAAAGTAGGGCTACAGCTCATGTATATACCTGTATCCACAGCAGTGTGCTGCATACTCTCCTCTTCTGCTGAGGCTGACACTCAGATTATTCTCATGGCTGGTTCTTCCACTCATCTTAGCATAAGCATCTCCAAAACATTCAGCCTTCCCTGCTCCTCAGCCTAACAGGCCTGGTCCTCATCTTCCCAGAACATGTGTCTCTTCCCAGTTGCCCATGCACCAAGAATATTCACATGATCTGAGTCTTAGAGTCTTAAATTCTCTGACCATGGTCACTTACGAGGTACAGTCCACCACGGTGGTGAAGTAAAAGCAGCAAAACTCAAGGTGGCTGGTCACATTGCATCCTTGATCAAGAGGGAGCAATGTATGCCCTTTACTCCGTCATCCAATCTAGGGAGTAACGCTATCCCTTTGTACTGGTTAGTTTGGGGGAGGGGTGGAAAGTGGTTTTTTTTGTTTGTTGAGTAATCTAAAAAGAGGGAACCTGAACTGATAAAATACCTTCATCAGATTAACCTGTAGGCAAGTCTGTGGGGACATTTTCTTGGTTAATGATTGATGTTGGAGGTCCCAGACCACTGTGAGCAGTGACACCTCTGGGAAAGTGGTCCTGGGTCATATAAGAAAGCAGACTGCGTGAGTCATGAGGAACGAGCCAGTAAGCAGCATTCCTCCATAGTCCCTGCTTCAGTACTGTCCTCCAGGTTCCTGTTTTGAGTTCCTACCCTGGCTTTGCCAATGGTGGACTGTGATTGGGGTATGTAAGCCAAATGAACCCTTTTCTCTCCAAGTTGAATTTGGTCATCATGTCTTATAACAGCAATAGAAATCTATGACACCCTTATCAATAGTGATAGAAATCTAAGTATGACAACCCTTACCAACTTGACAACCAAAGGCATCACTTTTAAGTCATAACATTCCACCCCTTGTTCTTATAGGTTCATGACCATGTTGTTATATAAAATGCATCTGCCCAACTTTAAAAGTCTCCATAGTCTTTAACAATTCCAACATTTTCAAAGTTCAAAGTCTCTTAATCTAAGCTCCCATAAAATCAACAACAAGCTACCTATTTCCAACATATAATGACAGAGACCAAACATTCCTATTCCAAAATGGAAGAAGTGGGCCATAGGGAAAAAAAAACAATAACACCAAAGCAAAACCAAAATCTAGCAAGGTCAACTGTACCAGACTTTTTCTTTTTGAGCCACCACCCAGCTCCCAAAATCAGGACACAGAGACTTATTATTAGTTATGAATACTTGGTCTAGCCCAGGCTTGTTTCTTGTAAGCTCTTCTAATTGAAATTAACATGCTTCTCTTTATCTACCTTTTGCCTTGGGGCTTTTTACTTTCTTCCTTCTATATATCTTACTTTCACTGTGTCTTATGTGGCTGCCTGGCTTCTTGTACAGGCATGCTCCACTCTTTCTCCTTGTTCTCTTCTCTCTTCTTTCTGAGCCTAGATTTCTCCTCCTATTTATTCTCTCTCCCTGCCAGCCCTGCCTATCCTTTCTCAGCCTAGCTATTGACCATTCAGCTCTTAATTAGACCAATCAGGTGCTTTAGGCAGGCAAGGTGAAACAAATGCAACACGTCTTTACATCATTAAACAAATGCAGCATAAACAAACCTAATACATTTACCAGTTAAAGTAACTGGACACAGTCCAGTCAACAGTCAACACCAAATTCTGCAGCTCCATGCCCCATCTGGAGTTCGTAATGTCATCAGCTAGCATCCAAAAGGCTTGGGCAGCCCCAGCCCTCCAGCATGGCCGCTCTCAGCACACACAGCTTCACTCTATGCACACAGCTCTCCTTGGCCAATGTTGCAGATTCCTGGTGTCTCCAATATCCTGGGGTCTACACATCAAAGTAGACCACACCTTCACAAGCTTCATTCGTTGACTCTTAGGGTCTCCTTCCAGAGATTCTCACCCTGCCACACATTGTCTGGTTTCAGCTGTTCTCTATAACCCCCTTAATCTTGCATCTTCCATGTGTTCAAAACTACTCTCCTAGTCAGGCATGGTAGCACACATCTTTAATCCCAGCACTTGGAAGGGAGAGGCAGGCAGATGTCTGTGAGTCCGAGGCCAGCCTGATCTACATAGTGAGTTACACGACAGCCAGGACTTCTCAGAGAGACCCTGTCTCTGAAACAAAACCACTTTCCTAGACAATTGCTTCCCAGGAGCAGGGAATCCTCTCAACTTAGGCTTTCTTCCTTTAAATGAATTTGCATCTTCACAAATGCACTCTCCAGGGAGTGGAGTTTTGTCCTTAGAACATTGTTCCTGCTGTCCCAGTGTAGAACAGGTTTCTCTTCAGAGGTGCTGGTCTCTTTAGCAGTTACCCCTGTCTTCACAGCACCAGATGAATGCTCTCCTGTCTTTTCAACACAGTCAAATTATTTGTCTAGCATCCTTAGATTTAACTTCATCCAGGTTCTCAGGATACAGGCAGAATAAAGCCAGATTCTTGACCAAAATATCACACAAGTGTCCCTGAGCCTAGTTCCTGATGGAGTCCATGTTCCCCTCTTTCAGCGTTCTTGTTTTCCAAGCTCCCACCAGAGTAGCCCACCAAGCTCTTCTTCCAGCATGCTGCAACTTTCCTAATCACCAAATCACCAAACTCTTCCACATTCCAGTCACAAAACACCAAGAGCCTAAGAACCACGTGGTCAGGTTCATCACAACAACAGCCCCACCTCTCAATGCCAATTTCTGCCTTGTGTCATTTTCTTGTTGCTATGATAAGAAACTCTAACAAATGCAATGTAAGAGAGGAAGGATTTGTTCTTTCCATCATGACAGGAAGTCAAGGCAGCTGAAACTGAAGCAACTGGTCACACTGCATCCACAACCATGGAACAGAGGGGGACAAATGCTACTGTGCTTTCTGCTCAGATCCCTTTATCTATACATTCCAAGATTCCATTCAGAGCATAGTTCTGTCCACAGTTAGGATGGGTCTTCTCAGATCAACTAACCTAATTAAGATAATCCCCTACCAGTATACCCAGAAGCCTGTCTGAAGTGATGCTAAGTCCTGCCATGTTGACACTTAACATTACCCAGCACAGTGTGGTCTCTGCTTCCCTCTCAGAAAAGGATCTCCTGAGCACACCTGTCCTGTGTATATGTGCCAACTATGTGTCCTCTATCTTGTATAATCTATCCTTCATCTAAAACACACTTACATGGGATCTGGTCTCTCCATCTCTCTCTGCTCTAGTCACCACTCAGCAGGGCCTCCAACCTGCATCCTCACCAACCCATATGATCTGTTCTTTCTGTCCATCTTTGCCTTTGAGGGTCCTCACCTATGCCCCATATATATCTTCCCTTTGAACCTGACCTGTTGCCCTTGCTCCATCCATCTGGAAACTCCCTTTCCTCCACAGTTCAGGCTTATAGGCAGGGTATGCTTCCTCTTAGGACTCTGCTGAACCATGGCTGTCTCTGCCCACACAGCAGTCTATCTTTACATCTCTGCCTAAGCTTCCTCAGACACCTTCCTTTCCTGGTCCCACCCCTACTTTCTCCTTGGCTCTGGTCTATACCCAGCTCTCCACCTGTGTCTCTTTAATACCCTCCATTCCTGATCTGCCTTCTCCAAGCCCATCAGTGTCTTTGCAGGGGTCCTGTCTTCCTGTCATGCCCTAAACTTGTCTGTCCTTGTCCATTGTCCTTTCAGCTCAAGCCCCTGTGGGGTTGTCCTCTTCTCTGGGCTTCCTGCCTAGATGTAGAGAAACCCTACCGCTGCCTAGGTGAGGCTGCACCTTCCTCCCAGCCCTGCCCCCCACACCCCATTTCAACATCAGCCTTGCTCACTGCAGTGTTGGAATTCAATTCTACACCTTAAATCTGTCACACTTCCACCACACTGCGTAGGATTGTCTGCTTTATTTAAGTAGATCTAAAAAAGAAAGATAAGAAGCTAAAAGCAGGAGCCAACAAGCTTAGAGTCATGAATAGTTTTCAGTGAAACAAGACTAGGGTGGAACCGCCCAGCACTGTTGTTCCTTTCATTGTGGGACTCACGCTGAGCCCCTTCATGCGTGCAGCCTGCTCCCCCGCCCCCATGTTGTTTCCCTTAATTGCTTACAGGACATTCTCATTTAATATTTGCATATTTCTGGAAAACCACACCTGAAGTAATGAGATAAAGAAAATTAGCTTCAGTGCAGCGGCGCTTCGAAATAGCTCTCGAATTCTTTGAGTTGAGAAGGTGGCTTCATTTCAAACTCAGAAAAGCACTTAGACGCAATGGCCTACATGCTTTAAAGAATTTTTTTTTTTAAACAAGCTATTAGGAAACTGAGAAGCTTGTCTTTTAACAAAAGGGATGGAACAAGAGAGCAGATAATGCTAAATCTACTGCCAAGGACTGATGCAGGTCCTAGGGACACAGAACTGATTCAGCCATGGGCTCCAGGAATTACTGCTCAGTAGGAACAATCCTGTCAACCCCTAGCTGAAACTGCTGTGCCTTATGTGCTAGAAGAATTTTTATATTTTTTAATCTTATTATTTTATTTTTATGCATAAGGGTGTTTTGCCTACATATATATGTGTCTATGTTTCTTGAGCAGGCCTCATGTCCACAGAGGCTGTACTGAGGTTGTGAGTTACCATATAAGTGCTGAAGGGACAAGCTCCCCTTTCGGCAGCCATAACGGCCGAACACGTGCATCTATGACCTTGTCCTAGACACTAGAAAGTCAAATGCCTGCCTCGTGACAAGGAACCAATCAGAAGTTAGCTGGTGGCACTATGCTTTACGACCCTGGGTGTACTTTACAGACAAGCGCACAGCAATGACGCATAGAGCATAGCAACCACACTGGGAGGGCCTATGGGCCATAACAACCAGTTGGCCAATCAACACAGGGCAAGCCCTCCAAGCCTGGAGGCACACCAACTGTGAGTCTGTGCGTACCCCTAGACACTCCCCTTATGCTGCCCTACAAGATCTCTCTTTGCTAGCCATCCGCCATGGCGGGTGGGTGAAAGACCCGAGCTAACATGGGGTTAGCTCGTTAAAAAAAAAAAAACAATAAAGCCTCATGAAATTTGCAACAAGCTCTCGAATCTGCCTGGTGATTGGGGTGACCACGGTCGTGACCTGGGACCCCGAATACCTGAGTTTTCCGGGGGTCTAACAGTGCTGGGACTCAACCCCGGAACCTCTGGAGGGATAACCAATGCTCTGAACTGCTGAGCTCTCTCTCCAGCCCCTGTAAAAGAATTTTTGTGACTTAATTTCATATTAATTTTTTTAGTGCTAAGGATAGAATCCACTGTATTGCACATTCTAGGCCAAGGCTCTCCCACCGATCTATACTCCAGATGCTAATTTTGTATTAATTTTGAAATAATATTGCCTAACAAGGGGCTGAAGAGGTATCTCAGTGGGTAAAAGTGTTTACTGCACAGACATAAGGACCTGAGTTCAGATCCCAACACCCTTGTTAAAAAAAAACAAAAAAAAAAACAAAAACAAAAAAACAAGTGTGGTCAGGGACACACCTGCAGCCCAGGCACTGTGGAGAGAGGAGGATTACTAGGGCTTGCAGGCCACCAGCCAGCCTATCCCCAGGTTGAGTAGGAGACCCTGCCTCAAAGGAATAAGACAGTAATACAATGTGCCCCCTGTCCTCTACAAGCATACACATGGGTGGGCATGCACCTGTATATACATGCATGAACATCACACTCAAATATGCCACATTCATATACATATAAATACATCCAAAACAGTTGGATGACACTACACGAGGCCTACTCTTCCATCTAGAATTATATCCAATTAAGCAACTCATGGGGAGGCATGAAATTTCACATTACTTTCCAGCGTTTTAAAATGCACACCATAAAAAATATAAATAAAAATCTACTTCTAAAAATGTGAATGAGAGAACTATTGGCTTCACACCATTTGTTGTAGAAGGAAATTTTCTCCCAGAAGTGCTTAGGCTACATTTGCTCAAAGGAAAGAAGGAGGGAGTACAGATTACAGAAGGGACTGGGGAATGGCTCAGTCAGCAAAGCACTCGCCTCATGAACATGGGAACCTGAGTTTGAGCCACTAAACCCACACAAAAAGCCTGGCACAGTGTCTCTGACCTGGGAAGTGGAGGCAGGAGGATCCCTGGGGCTTACAGGTCAGCCAGCCTAGTCTAGAGCTCCAGAGCAATGAAAGACCCCACCTCAAAGGAGATGTGCATCCCTGAAGATGACAACATAGGTTGTCCTCTGACCTACACACACACACACACACACACACACACACACAAGCACATGTGAGTGTGCAGGAAGCATGAATTTGGAGAAGATGGAGTTGCATGGTAGACACAAACAAAAATGTTGTTCAGTTTATATACACAAGAAATAGGGTGGAACCATCATTAGGAACATCCTTTTCACATGGCATGCAGGCCTTATGTGCTGACTTGTTTGTCAACTTGACACAAGCTAGAGTCATTTCGGAAGAGGGAACCTCAACTGAGAAAATGCCCTTATCAGTTAGTCCTGCCCTGACCTCCCTGGATGATGGACTACAAGCTATAAAAGGAAATAAACCTTTTACCTCCCCTGCCTTGTGGTGTGGGAAACCTCTAAATTCATTTTTATATCCTCCTCCGCCTCCACCATCAACATAGACTTACTAGCTCCCTTAAAACCAGAGGCCTGCTGGAATCTGACCCCCAGAATTGGTTTGGGGGTCTCTTGCGCAATCTGGACTTTGCTGGGACATCATTGAGTGTCCTCAAAAGAGAAGCAGTTTTCCTTTTTAAAAAAGGTCGTGCATCTTCAGATGGATAATTCTGCCATTTTCATCTCACTTCCTGAAAGACAGGGTCAGCTTGTGAAAAGTTGTCAAACAGCATCCTGAACGTGAAATGTCAACCCTCACTCTAAGCTCTGCCCCCTTTCCAAAGCATCTAATGAAGACTTCATTGGGCTTTACAGTGGCTTTCTGATTTTGGTAGTCTATACAAGAAGGGAGTTATGAAGGTCTTGCATACCATTAACGATTATCTCCCCATGTCATGCCTGAAATATCATGATTATTCATGTAAAGTGTCCTAAATAAAGCTGGATACAGGTGAGCGGGGAGAAGTAATGATGAAAATCAGAGCAATGAGACTTGCTCAATGCTATTGCACTGGGGTCAGATAAAGGGATCCAGTGACTCCAAACCCATCTTCAAGACACTAACATAAGGTTTAGGTTTAAGAAATAATTGGTCCTGTAATCCAGCACTCAAGAGACAGAGGCAGGCAGATCTCTGTGAGTTCAAAGCCAGCCTGGTCTGCAAAGCAAGTTCCAGAACAGCCAGAGCTGTTACATGGAGAAACCTTGTGTGGAAAAACAAACAAATGGAAGCAGATGCAGAGACTCACAACTAACCACTAGGCTGACTTCCTGGAGTCCAGTCGGAGAGAGGGAGGAAAGATAATATGAACAGAGGGATCACAGAAACAGCTGACCTAAGCTATTAAGAGCTCACTGACTCCAGACTGACAGCTGAGGAACCTGCATGGGACCCAACTAGGACCCCTGAATGCAGGTGATAGTAAATGGCTTGAGCAATTTGTGGAGCCACTGGCAATGGGAACTGGCTTTTTGGAGCCCATTTCCTATGAAGCGATATCTTGCTCAGCCTAGACACAGCGGGGAGAGCCTTGGTCCTTCCTCAACATGGTGATGGGACAGACTTCCTTGACTCCCTATGGAAGACCTTACCCTCTCTGAGGAGCAGATGGGGGGTGGGGTAAGGGGAAGGTGGAAAGAGTGAGAGAGGGGAGGGAGGGAAAACTGGGATTGGTATGTAAAATAATAATAATAATAATAATAATAATATAAAAGAAAAAACAAAAAGAACGAAAAATAATTGGGGCAGGACATGACCAAGCAGTCCTGACCAATGTGTGGATTTGCACTGGTCCATCCCTGTCTCAGCACTGGTTCTAAGGTAGTCTGGAGACATGGCTGAGGGAATAAACTGGCTCTCTGGCAGTGATTACTCAGCCAAAAGGAACCTCTCAGTCCTCACCGATAATTGAACTTATCTAAGGGAGGAGAACCTGTCCTCTGAGACAGCTATTCCATGAATCCAAGGTGACTTAAGAGGAAAGGTTAGGGACAATTAATTATCTCTGTGCCTTCAGCTAAACGAAAAGAGACAGACACAGAATGAAGACAGAGATGGCAGGCTTTCAACGGTTGTCTTGTAGATCCGAGTAAGAAATCAATGCTTTTTAGCAAAAGTGGTGCCCTAGTTTCTTTCTTTTTGCTGTGATAAACACTATGTCTATCTTAGTTAGGGTTTCTAATGCGGTAATAAACACCATGATCAAAAGCAAATGGGGAGAAAAGGATTTGTTTCAATTAAACATGTCCTGATCACATCTACCATGAAGGGAAGTCAGGGCAGGAACTCAAGCCAACAATCTGGAGGCAGGAAGTGAAGCAAAGGCCACAGAGGAATGCTGTTCCTAAACTTGTTCTCCACGGCTTACTCAGCTTGCTTTCTTATACCATCTAGGACGACCAGCTGAGGGGCAGCACTACCCACAGTGAGCTGGGCCCTCCCACATCAATCATTAAGAAAATTCCAGGCAGTGATGGTGCACACCTTTAATCGGCACTTGGAAGACAGAGGTGGGCAGATCTCTGAGTTCAAGGCCAGCCTGCTCTACAGAGTAAGTTCCAGGAGAGCCAGGGCTATACAATGAAACCCTGTCTCAAGAAACCAAAAGAAGGAAACTCCCTACAAACCTGCCTACGTGCCAGTCTTATGGAGGCATTTTCTCAGTTAAGATTCCTTCTTCTCAGATATATGTAGGTGTGTGTCAAGTTGACAAAAATCAGCCAGCACAATTGACCCTTGCCAACTTGACACACAAACATATCACTTATTAAACCATAGCACTTCCTTTCTGGTTCATCCCCAGGATCTCATATTAATATCACAATATAAACATAGTATAACTTTAAAAGTTCCCCAGTCTTTCCATTTTTCAGCACTTAAACATCCATTCTCTTTAAAGGCCTCTCAAGTATGGACTACTGTAAAATCAAAAACCAAGTCACATACAATCTCATTCCAAGAGGGAAGAACTAGGGAACAGACACATTCAAATTAAACCAAGGTCCAATCATGTAAAGCTCAGTGTCAGACATCTGGAACTCATGGTCTCCTGCAATCCACAGGGCCTGTGAAGCTCCACTCCCTCCAGTTGTGCCTTCCACGGCACACACAGCTTGTCTCCTAATCCCAGGCCAGCTCACTCCACACCTGCTGCTGATCTTAGGCGCTGTCCTGTAGCACTGACACCTCCAATGCTGGGTTTGCTACTACAATTGGGCTGCACCTTCACTAGTAACCTCTTCTGGGCTCTCCTTGGGAATGCTAACAGTCAACATGGTGCTAAGCCTCAACTTCTCTTCATGACTCCAAAAATCCTGGGGTTTCTACTGTAAATAAGGTTACACCTTCACCAACAGCCTATCATGGTGCCAAGCTTCAACTGCTCTCCATGGCCACTTCATGCTTTCAAAGCCAGTACCACCTGGGAGACTCTTCTACATTACCAAGCTCGGTAGCCAGCAAAAGCACAGCCTTGGCCCCGTTTGGACCACAGCTTCTGTGAGCTGACGACCCCCAGGAAACACTTCCAAGATTTTGCCTCCGTGCCTCTGGTCTCATGTTAATCACCACTAATTTTTCAGCCCCAGCTGGCCAGAACGATAGATTCTTGGTTCATAATTTTAAATGGCTGGAATAGACAGCCTGAACTCCATATGCCTGCCTTTATCATCTGCTCTGCTCTCAGCATTGTCTCCCAACTTCCCACAACAGCCCATTAATCTGTGACGATCCACAGCTTTTTGAGACCAGTTTTAAAATCTTTCCACAATCCTCCCCAAAACATGGCTGTGTCTGTCATAGCAATATCCTATGCGTATGATACTGATTTCTATCTTAGTTGGAGTTTCTATTGCTGTGGCAAAACACTATGACAAAAAGTAACTTGGAGAGGAGAGGGGTCACTTCAGCTTGCCATGGGTCCATGACTAAGGGAAGCAAGAGCAGGAGAGCCAGGCAGGAACCTGGAGGCTGGCACTGAAGCAGAGGCCTCATAGGAATGCTGCTTACTGGCTTCTTCCCAGGCCCATGTTCAGCTACTTACACAATCCAAGACTCCTGCCCAGAGCTGGCACAACCCAAAGGCGGCTTGGTCTTCCTCCACAGCCGTGCCCACAGGCCAATGAGATGAGGGCATTTTCTCAATGGAGGTTCTATCTCCCCAGACATCTCTAGTTTGTGTCAAGTTAACAACAGCTACCAGTACAAACAGCTTCTAAGATTCTTTCTCAGACAGATGCTGGGAAAAACACGTTGGCCTCAAGTCAACACCATCTGACACAGTAATCCTGGGCTGAAGGGAGAATGTCACAAACCACAGCATAGAAAGACTGCCCATCAATCACTTGTCTCCAAGGGATGAATTCACCAGGTTGAAGTCAGTCCCCTTGCACTGTGCTCTGACCCATCAGAAAGGGAGTAGTGCACATGCTGCATACCAAGAGTTGAGTGTAGGACAGTAGATAAAAGAGGACAGGAAGGGAGACGTGTACATCAGACTGCCACAAGCAATCACTCTGTCTGATGGAGAACTGGTCTACCCAGAAATAGGGTACGTTGTCTAAAGAAAGGAGCCCCATGTTAAAACAAAAAATGACCTGGGGAGGAGCTGTATCTAGTCAGAGCCAACTCTATAGTGAACTGAAGGGCTAGAAAGCAGCCATGTTGAGATGTGCTTCCACAAGCCCTTCCAGACTCTCAACCCTCAGTAATATTCAACAAAATAGCATATGTGCATAGTCTCAAGAGGGAGCATGTGCAGGAATGGCTAACAGCTTTAGAGGCCAGCCCAGCCTTCAAAAGGCCAGGGGCTGGATCACCAAGCACAGAAACCTCTTGATTCACACCAGGACAGGCATAGAGCTGACTGCCATGCTTTGGAAGATCTCTCCATGTCTGGGTCACCATGACTCAAGGCAGAACCCACCCTCCTGCAACAATTTCACTTAAAGGCACAAACTATCTTCATTCCCTCTAAAACACAGAAACATACTAATTTTTCTTTTCTTTTCTTTTCTTTTCTTTTTTTTTTTTTTGGTTTTTCAAGACAGGGTTTCTCTGTGTGGCTTTGGAGGCTATCCTGGCACTCACTCTGTAGACCAGGCTGGCCTCGAACTCACAGAGATCCGCCTGCCTCTGCCTCCCGAGTGCTGGGATTAAAGGTGTGCACCACCAATGCCCGGCGAACATACTGATTTTTAACTTGAGGGATTCAGCTTTAATCACACTGACCTCTGAAGATGACAGACCAGGCAACTTTTCATTTTATTTCCTTTATGGGGGGAGTGTGGAAGTGTCTGGTTCCTCCAGCATTAGATAGTAATTGGTCAGAGGGAGTCCCAGGGCCCTGGAACATCTCAGGCGGCACAGTCCTTCTAGGAGGAGTCCCTTGGCCACCACATACTTACCTGCTCTGAGGGTCTCCAAGACCCCTTGTATCTCAATGTCGATATCTGGGAATTGTGCTGTGGCCTCCAGAAAAATGATGAGGTATCCACCAGGGAAGATCACCAGGACATGGGTTCAAGCCAGCAGAAAGGTTTTATTAGCCAGCTAATGACTACTACTGTAAATAAGGTTACACCTTCACCAACATAATACTACACTGGTTAGTCAGGATTCAAACGCAGCACTGAGCCTTTTTCAGAGTGGGTTTTTAAGCATGTGTGCACATGCACACACACACACACACACACACACACACACATACACACAAACACAAACCACATCCTGTGGTGACACACCTCAGTAAATGAAAACAGTTCCCCAGAAGCAGAACTACACAGGCCAAAAAGCAAAGTTAGTACATTTAGGGACTTTCCCAGAACCATGGACTTCGATGGATTAAGCCTTTGCTCTCCTGGCTGGTGTTGCTGCCTGTGTGCTGGGTCCCAAGGCCTGAATGGTACTTCCATCACAGAGTCATTTGTGCTAAGGTCTGGGGGCCTGTTACAAAATGTATATCCTTTTATCACATGATGGAATCCATATCCAGAACTGCATGTGTGACCAAGAACCTGAGACTAGATAGCCTAGAGACCTAGAGCAAAACCAAATACTACTGTTCTACTAAAAGTATCTAATAATAAAATGACCCCTAATGATGTTCTGCTATACTTGTGGATCAGTGCCTTGTTCAGCCATCATCAGAGAAGCTTCCTCCTGCAGCAGATGAGATGAATACAGAGACCACAGGCAGATAATACACAGAGAGTGAGAGACCTTGGAACACTCAACCCTAAATGGGATACCTCCACCAAATCCCTCCTTTTGGGGATCAGGACATCCTGTGGAAGAGGAGGCTGATGGAGTGTAAGAGTCAGAAAGAATGGAGAGCACCAAGAAAACAAGGTCTCCTGAATTAACAGGATCAACACATGTGTGAACTCAGAGACTGGGGTAGCATGCACAGGGCATGCACAGGGCCTGCACAGGGCCTGCACCGGCCTGCACCAGATGGAGTCCTAGAATTGAAAGAAGTGGACACCTGCCCCATCCCTAACCCAGAAGCTACCTCCATTTGATAACCACTTTGCAAATGAAAACTTGGTTTTCTCCAAGGGAGTCTCACTGGGGAAACAACTACTCTTCAGGGTACACTGTATGGCCAACAGTAGATGACCTACAGGAAGCCAACTCAACAGCATCTTTAGAGGTTAACTACAGGTCCTTTGGGTATATATTATGGCTTCCAGTTCAGTGTTTTTATGGGATAATTAAGTGTGCCACTGAGTGGTCTCTGCATCTGTTTCTTGTCCCTTCTTCTTGTGCTTTTTTTTCCTTCTGTTTGTTTTGTTCTGATGTGTTAGCTTTTGTGTTACCTTATTATATCATATTATATTATATTATATTATATTATATTATATTATATTATATTATATTCCCTTAGAAGTCTGTTTTCTAATCAGAGGCAGAAAGGGCTTGGTCTAGATGGGGAGGAACTGGGTGGAGTAGAGGGAGGGAAGCATAATCAGGGTATGTTATATGCTAACAAAAATCTATTTTCAATAAAAAAGCAAGAAAAGAAAAAAAATCTGAAAAAGTGTCTTTGTTTTTGTGTGAGACAGGTTTCATGTAGCTCATCCTGGTCTGGAATTTGCTGTGGAGCCAAGGATGATCTCCTGATTCTGCTGCTTTTATTTGCTGAATACAGGGATTACTGATATGCATCTCCACACCAAGTTCACGTGGTGCTGGGAACTAAACCCAGGGTTTCGTGCATGCTAGACTGGTGCTCTATTCTTGAGCCTAGTCCCCAACCACTGAGAAGGTGGCTGTTGGTTATTTAATACATAAGATCAAGCTGAGAATATAGTACAGTGCTCAGCACAAGCCTGGAATGTTCATGGCCCTGGGTTTGAGCCCTCATACTGCAGTGTATGAAGTCCACGAAATGGAATTGAGTAGGATGAGACATACCTGTAATCCCTGAAGTTGGCGGGGGGGGGGGGGGGGTCTGGCAGGAGGATCCTGCACTTGAGACCAGCCATGGTCTACACAGCAACTTGTAGGCTAATCTGGGTTACACAGTGAGATCCTGTCTCAAAACCCAAGATAAAATGCCTTCCCAGGCTGCTCCCACCTTGCTGCACTGGCGGCAAGCCCCACTATGGCAGATGAATGTGTGATAGGGAGAAAGCAGAGTGGTGTGCACTGTGGAGACAAGCAGAACTGCAGATGTGACAGCAGTGAATGATGCTGTCATTACCTGTTGGTGTGAAGCAGCCTGGAGCTTAGGCAAATGCAAACTCAGTCCTCAAGCACACCACCCAGCCTCGGGATCGGCCTGGCTCTGAACAGTGTCAGAGGCCCAAGATGAAGAGCTGTTCACTTTCTGAATTGGACCTCTTGGAAGGACCACCATGGCTCACGATGCCACCAGAGACCATATTAGTGTCTGTGGTCCATGCTGCTGCCCCAGACCATGATGAAGCCTGGGATCCATGTGGACATATGCAGTCTGTGCCGATGACTGATGCGTTGGCATGTGCTGCCACTGAGGGCCATGAGTCAGCCGGTAGTCCTGAGACAGAGGACCATGTTGATGTCTGCGGCCTGTGTTACCACCCAAGGTCATGCAGATGTCTGTGTTTAGTGCCACTGCCTGAAGCCACGTCGATGTCCATGGGCCATGCTGCCTCCTGAGGCAGTGTTGATGTCCATGGTCTAGACTGCCTTCAAAGGCCTTGTCTGGATCTGTGGTCTTTCTACAGACCAAGCCATGTTTATGGTCTGTGCTGTCACCAGAAACCATGTGGAAGCCCATGATCCATGCTCCCGCTGACTTTAAAGTGAATGGAAGCTACTTTTGCAGTTATTTCAGTGACTATGGATGCACAATTAAGAAAGAGGGACATGCCAGAGGTGGTGGTACACGCCTTTGATCCCAGCACTCAGAAGGCAGAGGCAGACATATCTCTGTGAGTTGGAGGCCAGCCTGGTCTAGAGAGCAAGTTCCAAGGCAGCCAGGGCTGTTACACGAAGAAACTCTGTCTTGTAAAAAAGAAAGAAGAAAGAAAGAGGGACATGGAAGGCTTCTGTGTCCCAGTCCCCAGTCTCCCCCCACCCCCACCCCCACCCCGCAAAAAAAAAAAAAGAGGACCAACCTAAACAGGAAGCCATTGAAGAAACTTCTTTAAAGTATGCTAAGGGCTGGCAGGACATACGACACTGAAGAGGCCCCCACCTGAAGCCGTGCAGCATGGGTGGGGTGAGCGCCACTACAATGAGCAAGTATGTGGTGAAGAGATGGGAGAGAAAGAGAAGTAGAGCGGTGAGGTGGAGCTGGAGGGTGGTGAGGAACAGCCTGATGTGTGTAGCCTATGCCGCCACCTGAGGCCATGGAGATGCCCCAGCCCATGCTGCTGCTGGGGGCCATATCTAGGTCCACGGCACTGCAGCAGCTGGGGCCTGGGTCAATGTCCATGGCCCATGCTACACCAAAGGCCATGCAGATGTCCCTGGTCTGGGCTACCACCTGGGGCCATGTTGATGTCCTAAGGCTGCACAGAGCTGGCCCCACACCCTCACCTGGGTAGCATGGTAGAGCTGGCCCTGGTGGCATGGGCATGGGTGAGCCAGCTGCAGGGGGAAGAGCCTGGCTCTGCCTCTTGCACTGAGGGCATGAGTGTAGGAGAGCTGGCCCTGCTCCCCCCCAGTCTGGGCAGCATGGGAGAGTTGGCCCTAGAGGTGAGGATACAGGAGAGCTGGCTCCACCCCTTGCCAACTTTGGCATTGCTGTGAGCTGACCCTCGCCTGGGCAAAGCAGAAGAGCTGGCCCTGGTATTGCAGGTAAGGAGAGAAGACAGGCTGACCAACTCAGCTACTCTCCAGTCCAGCTCTAGGGCTTTGAGTTGCCCACCCCAACATCTATTCCATCTGAGAACCACTGGAGGGCATGAAGGGCAGGTTCTGCAGAACCAAAGCTGCAGGATCTCTATGTCACAGAGTAACAGCAGGCTATCCGAGAGGAGTCCCAGCGTATTGATAGTGTAGCAGAAGCCAGAGGCCTCACAACAATGTGTTGCAGTGAACACTTACAAGTAAAGCTGTTAGGACAAAAGAGTATACTGTGTGACACACTGTGACACACCACAGCTTCCATAAGGATGTTTTAGTTTTGGTTTTGGTTTTGGTTTTGGTTTTGGTTTTCTTTTGGGGGTGAGGTAGCAAGGGCAGAGGGCAGATATGGAAGGACGGGGAGACAAGTGGGACTGAGGTTAATGGTGTAAAATTCACAAAGAAGCAAAAAAAAGTTTTTTGTTTTTTTTAGGTGTGATAAGGATGCTGAAGTGTTGCTCCCGACAACTGATGGCTTCTGGCAGGGATGCGGAAGGGGAGGATTCAGTTCTATTTAAGGAGCAGGATACTGACAGCTTGACCATGCTCCGGTGAGTATATAGATAACACAAATTGGACTTTTTTATTTTTTAATTTCAATTTTAATATTTTATTTTTGGGGGATCACAAGTGGGAAGTGGACATGGAAGAACTGGGAAGTGATTGTGGTAAGGATGCATGACGTGAAATTCCCAAAGAATCAATAAAA
Source organism: Cricetulus griseus (assembly GCF_003668045.3). Classification (NCBI taxonomy): domain Eukaryota; kingdom Metazoa; phylum Chordata; class Mammalia; order Rodentia; family Cricetidae; genus Cricetulus; species Cricetulus griseus. The sequence goes on from NW_023276807.1 coordinate 98,148,498, forward strand.
ATATTATGTTGGAAAAAATATTTTAATCCCCGGTGATGTAGCACAGTGGTAGAATCCTTGCCTGGAATGTACAAGGCCCTGGTATCTATGCCCATCACTGGATAGCTAGATGATAGATAGATAGATAGATAGATAGATAGATAGATAGATAGATGATAGATAGATCATCAAATCTGTCATTCTTTTCTAATTGCTGTAATATCTACGTTCACAACAATTAGCTCAAGCCTTTCTTCCAGAAGTAGCAAGGAGATTCTAGCTGAATGAACTCGGCTTCTTGCCTGGTTTTGAGTTATGTAAAGTGCTAATGCTGTGTGCTGTTGTCTTGTCCTACCAGGCATTATTGGCTTGTCTGCTTCTGTCTTCTCTGAGAGTATGCTGAATGTCACCCACTGGCCTGAGGGGTGAGCAGCCACATGGCTGACACCTGCTTGCACATTTCTCTTAATTCAGCTTGAGGTCCCAGAAACCGGGGTCTAGTGATTGAGTCACCGCTGCTGAGCTCTGGAGAGTCCTCAGCAGCAGATGAGAGCTCTCTCTTGCATCGGCAAACTTCTTCTAAGTCCCTCCAGACTGTGTCCACCTCTCCCAGGATTGGAGAAAGTCCATGAGAACTGTTGAGGTTTTGATAAGCCCTCCCCCTGCCCCAGGATGGCCAGGCAGTTATTAGATGCTGCCTGGGAATCATTTCCCAGTAGCCACAGCGTGAATCCATGTCTTGATTGTGGAACCTGTGTTCCTGTTTCCCAGCTGTTAGAGGGATTAGAGGAGAAAGGTTCTAAGGCCTGAGCTCATCACAATTCTTAGCTGACTGGGGACTTTTGGCTGGTTTGTTTGTTAAGCAGGCAATAGATTTAACCAGAGGAAATTATGAAAATTCAGGAGCAGAAGATGGTAATCCAACAAATCCTGTCTTTGGCTGGCCAGTCCCAGGTTACCCCGTGACTTCGAATGCTCACAGGGCCTGAGAATGAGAGATGAGTAGTATCTCTACCTTGTAAGCCAACTGGCCAGCGCCATCCCAGCTGACACTGAACTCCTGAGAAAGAAGAGTGGACCTCACTCACTTCAAACCAAGCTTTCCTTTCAGAAAGGAAACAACAGGACATTCATAGACACAGCAGGCAGAACTTCCCGTGTCCTAAACCACTCCAATTCCCTCAGCTACAAAAGCTCTCGCCTCAGGACAAGCAGCCTCTCCCTGGCTGGCTACACAGTTCCTCAGGAGCCCCTGAGTAAGTCTGACTTTCAGGTCCAGCCACACTTAGCAGACACCTGTCAATCACCATGAGATGTGGTTTGACCTAGGAACATTACAATGACCGTACAAGAATGATGCCAAGGATCTGAGTTTCCTTGGGAGCCAATGTGTTTGACTAAACTAAAATCAAGATTTTTATTTAAAATATGTATATAAGGTTCTTTTTAGTCTTGAGCAAATTTCTTTCCATGTTGGTCTTTAGAATCAGGACCCAGACTGCTTCCAGCATCTGCTCCTGGCATGGTTGGCCACACTTAGAAGCTCCTTGTCATCTTATTCTGTACCCCTCCAGCTCTCAATCTACTCCTAGCAGCACAATGGGAAAGTCACCTATACGGGAGGCCCTGAGAGCCTTCTGTCTTACAATAAGTGCTTAGGACCATGAGGATATCTTGCCCTCAGGTCTCTCAGGAGTCCCCTCCTCAGGCTGCTCCCCTCAAGTTTGACCATCCTCAAGTTTATACTGTCTCTGTTAGTGGCAATGGAGTGTGGGCTAGAGACACAGTACCATGATGCTGCCAGTAGCAGACTAAAGAGTCCTTTCAGAGACCTCCATTCAGGTGTGTAAGCAAGGCCACAGTGAAACCACTGAACTGGACCACTCCATGGGTAGAGAGAATGGTTATTGGGGATAGAGAGACACAAAATGGCAGAAAAATGGTTTTTATGACAGACAGGAGTGTGGAGTCTTCTGTTGATACAGGCTGTTTGGCTTGACCAGGAACTAGCAGCCCTTGCCTCAGGCAGCTGATTTTAGGGCAGACTGTGGGAGTTCCTGGTAAACTAAACACTGCTGTATAAGATCCCTGAGGAATACTGAATTTAGGCTTCTGTTTACCCAATCACAATCCTCCTGCTTACCCCATGTTTAGGGCATTGTCATCAGCACTGCCATTTGGGGATACCCTTTGGATCTAACAAGATGGAGCCAGGATTCTCTTTTTCTTTAATTGAAAAAACGTTTTCATTCAATCTATTTTGATCATGTTTTTCCCTTCCCCAGTTCCTCCCAGATTCTTTCCACCACCCTACCCACCTAACTTTGTTCTTTTTCTCTCTCTCTGTCTCGATCCTTACCAGGTTTTAACCCGGGAGGAATGACAGACTCAGCGAGTTGGTTTTGAGTATATAAGTTTTATTTCACACTTATGTCAAAGTAACACACACAAGCATAAGCTAAGAACCATAGCCACACAATTAGGTCTTAACCAAGGTTTATTGTTATTTTAATTTTTTCCATTTCTATGTCAGCAACCTTCACAGCAAGTTGTGTTGGACCACCCCCCATCCCCCCAATCCTTCCTCCAATCCCCACAAGACAACATCTTACCATGTAGCTTGGCTCACCTGCAAATCACTATGTAGAGCAGTCTGGCCTCAAACTCCTAGAGACTCGCCTGCCTCTGCCTCCCAAGAGCTGGGATTAAAGATGTGCACCACCATGCCTGACCCGTTCAGAAATTCTTGATTCTTTGCTGGCAAGAGGCTTCAAGTGGACATTACAGTACAGGATTCTCTCCTTTCCCAAGTCTCCTCAATTTTTTTCAGTCTATCCCGATTCATCTCAATCAGACACCACCAACCAAGCACCAAGTCTCAGTGACAGCCTGTTCAGGCCAGTTCCAGTATGGTTGGGACACAGATCTGAAAGTCCCCATTTCCTCCTGTCTTCTGTGGAACAGGACACAAAGAAACCTCAATGGATGAGAGATCACAAATGCAAACTACCAGACAATTTAAACAACCAAGACTTTGACCCACACCTTCTGGCTATTACTCAAGACAACAGGCACTTACCCAGCCACCACCAGGGCAGAAAGCCTGCCTGATGACAGTCAGACTCACGGAAAGCAGGGTCATCTATCCCTGGTGACAATCCTGAAAGCTGAACAACTTCTGTAAGCATTTCAACAGCTTGGATGGGATGAATAGGGAGGGATTCTGACACTCAGGAGCCAAAGAATACTGGGTGTTACAGTTCGGAAAGAAAGGTATTCTGGCAATCGGGAGCAATAGGCATAAGCAGTTTACAGCCCTGCTTCAGGGAAAGGCTTCCCAAGTATATCAGCTTTGCTCCAGAAGGAGAGGGTTTCCCTGGCAAAGTTGTTACAGTTCAGGTACCAGTCCCCAGAACAGCGAGTGTAACAACTTCGCTTGGCTAGGGGAAGGTTTCCCCAGCGAAAAGTGTTACTCTCTGCTCTACCTGTGGTATTCCCTGGCTCCTAATTGTCAGAATACCTTTCCATCCGAGCTGTAGCATTGGGTATTCTTTGGCTCCCTAGTGCCAGAATCCATCCCTGTCTATCCCATCCGAGCTGTCAAAATGCTCATATCACCTAAAATTTAATCATCCTTATTTTCCCCCTTGTTCTGGCAAGGTAAGAATTGCAATGAGTCCAATGGCATCTGACTGCAAAGTGACCGATTCAGGACTCAACTAAGAGCATGGATAGCTCAGTTTTTAGTGACATTGTTCAATCTAAGCAAGTAGTTTTGCATTGCCAGTTGCTACAAAGGAGAATGGAAATATGGAAGTGTAGTCCTTCTGAACTGATTCTGTACCCATCCTCTCTCCAGACATTAATATGTCTCTGTGAAAAGCTACCTCAAATCCCATCTTTCCAGAAAAGTACCAGACACTCCTCCCCTCCATTAATCCTACTGAAATGAGAGGGAGTCCAATTACCTAAAAACTGGAGCAACCACAAAAAAGAAAACACGCCGATACATAAATTTTTCATTGAAATAATTCACTTAGCAACATTAACAAGACAGGCAAATTTCTTTTTACTGAATACTGATCATCCTATAGTTACTGCAGAAATAAGGGAAATGTTTTGTGCCCAGTATCTACACTGTGGGGAATGTGTAGGTGTTCATGAATCTTAAAGAGGGCAATGAAAACTACAGATGAATCTAATTTCATCCCTGGGACTTGGCAAGTGTACTTGAGGGCCCTGCTGCCAGCTTGCTCACTCTGTTTAAAGGGCCATAAAGACTCCAAAGTCATTTGAAAGACCCAAGTGTCATCAACACATTATCAAAATGTCGGTTTCTTATATTTAGTTGCCTCACACTTGGAAATCCATCATCTTTCTGTCTCCCACATAATGTGTGGTGTGGTGGAAAATAGAGCTTTGTGGTCATCCTGCACTCATCAGAATGCTAGTCAGTTACCACAGCTATACAAGGGACACGAGAACACTGACCTTGAAGGATTAGTGGATGTGGAAACTGTCCTACTCCTTTGCACATACATGTCACACTTTCTTTTATTTTATACACAAATGCTCAGAACAACATTGGGAGCCTGGATCTGGTTTCTGGATTCTTGGCTTCTTATTCAAGAATGGAATAAAAACCCACACAGATTGCAAAGCAGTGAGGAAACTTTATTCAAAGCCAACAGTCAGTACAGGTTAGAAATACAGAAATTCAAGAGCCTTGATAATTACTCAGGGCTTCTTTAATGGGGTTCAAGAGAAGGAGAAGTTTGGTTGCTTAGGGGCAAAGTTTGGGTGGTTCACTACCGTAATTGCAAGGTTAAGCTTATGCCCCCTCCCATGAAGCATCTGGTTCTAATCATATACCTGCTCAATCATACAGATGTATGAGATGGCAAATAGAGGGTTCTCCCTAAAAGCTTACCTGGGTACATAGTTTTACCTTAGTACACCCAAATCCAGTTGAGACTGGATCAGCCTATGACCTGTTTTCCAGATTGCATCCCAGGATTGCTGAAATAGAAATCCAGTATGATCAAGAGGCTACTGAGAGGAGGAACCTCCTTCTGTTGTTGACAACAGAAGTTTGATGAGCATTGTTTGCTAACAGGCTGATAGGTGCACTGTCCAGAGAGAGGTTCCTTATGCCCCACAACTTTATTTGGAATAACGGAAAGCTAGAAAAACTCAAAAATTCTTTAATAGGTGAACAAACGTGTTTGGTAAATCCACATGATGGGATAACTCAGGGATAGAGAGGACAGAATTTAATACAAACAGCTTGGCTGTATGGCACTCACTTAGGTGAAAGAAAAAGTCAGTGGTTTAGTAGTTTTACTGGGAGTACTGTGCAGATGTTAGTTTTGTTGTTGTTGTTGTTGTTGTTGTTGTTGTTAAGGTTTAGTTTGGTTTTTTAATGTGTGTGTGTGTGTGTGTGTGTGGGTGTGTGTATGTGGGTGTGTGTGTGTGTGTGTGTGTGTGTGTGTGTGTGTGTGTGTGTGTGTGTGTGTGTGTGTGTGAGTGCATGTGCCATGTTCGTGAAGTACCCTCAGAGGCAAGAAAATTTTGTCAGATGCCCTGGAACTGTGAACCATGTAATGTGGGTTCTGGGAAGGCAGAAGAAATAGCTCTTAACTGCTGAGCCACCTCTCTGCCCCAGCTTCACTAATGTGAGTTTTAATAATATACCATGCTTATTTGTACAATATCATCTGTGAGGAAAGAGTGAACGGGATGCCCTATACTATGTAATTTTGGAACTTCTTAGAAATAGACCGTTATGCTTTTTTATTTATAACATTGATTATTAACTGTAGCCATATTCTGTCCATAGGTCTTGGGAACTGTGTCACTAAAACCGTATAACTCTGATGAGCCTCTCTCTGCTTACCCCACTCCTCCAACACTCGGTACTGCCATTCTGGTCTGTTGCTATGAACTCTATTTAGCATCCACAGATGACTGCTATGATGCAGTGTGTCTCTTCCTGTGTATAGCTTATGTCACGAAGCATAATATCTCCTGGGTTGGGTCAGATTGTCACAGATGTCAAGATCTCCTTTTGAAAGTCTAAGCTAGATGTGGTGGCTCACACCTGTGGTTCCAGCACTCAGAAGGCTGAACAAGGTCACATTTTCTGACAGACACCTAGGTTAGGTAACTTGGCAATTGAAAGCAGTTCTCAGAAACCCCCTTGAAATGAGGCACACATCTACATGCATAATACAATACGCACCTTTGCTGCATTAACTACTGTGGTTGGCTCCGAACAAGCCTCCAGCGATCTCCCACCACCCCAGAGAGCCCCTAAGGCTTCCCACCTCCGCTGGCGGGAAAACCCATAGAGCTAAGGCAATTCCAGTTTGTTTGGAGTTTTTGTTGTTGTTGTTATTGTTTTTCTAGTTTTGAAAAACAAGCCTTTAAACATCCAGTCCTAAAATCAAAAAAGGTTGGGCTTCCGCAAGTTTCCTTTTCCTGGAGCAAGTCCTTAACATGAAGGTCAGACTTGTGGTTTCAATGGGTATAAGATCTACCCCAGTTGCTCATGGCCTCCAGACTGATAGCTAGGAAACCAGCATAGGACTGTTCCAGACCCCCTGAATGAGGATGCCAGTTTGGAGGCCTGGGCAATCTATGAGACCTCTGGGGGTGCATCAGTATTTATCCCTAGTACATGAATGGACTTTGGGAGCCCACTCCACACAGAGGGATACTCTCTCAGCCTAGACACATGGGGGAGGGTCTAGGCCCTGCTCCAAATGATATGACAGATTTTTGAAGATCCCCCATGGAAGGGCTCACCCTCCCTGGAGAGCAGAAAGGGGATGGGATAGGGGGTCAGTGGAGGGGCAGGGGAGGGAGAGGGAACTGGGATTGACATGTAAAAGAAGCTTGTTTCTAATTTAAAATTGGTCTAATTACAATTATAAAAATAAAAATATTTGAATTAAAAAAAAATCTACCCCAGACATAGGGGCACTATACAGGGACCCACAGGAAGTTTTCCTGTTTCCTAATGAGAAATGCAAGTCTGAATTCCTTTCCAAGAGGGATCCTCATGAGATGAACTGGACTATGCTCTGGGAAAAAAGCACACCTAAAGGAAAGACAAAAGAGATTAAAAGGCAAAGAACCCAACATGCAGTCAAATCCCATGGGGCCATTGCTGGTGGGCCTCTTGCTAATATGAGGGTCAAGAGGAATCAGAAACTGGAAGTTAGAAAAGCCCAATGGGAGCAGGCTTTCAGGTCTGCCCAGGAAGCAAAACAGGCTGAGACCACACAATAGCTGCTGCTAAGGTCCCCACAAAGGCAGCATGTAAGCAAAAGACTAAGACACCTGTGACAGTTTCTGCTACCTGACTTGGTGATAAACACTAAATTAAAATCGATCACATTTTCAAATAAAGATCCATGTGCAATTCTAAAACAATTTTAATTTAAAGAGAAAAGTCAAGGATTTGCAACACCCAGCCTTTCCAGTGAGTGAGTGAGTGCCTGAGAGGGGGAAGGAGGAGATGTCCCATGGGGCCATGGAGCAGAGAACAGCCACTGGGTGGGGCTGTGGGATGCTCAGCTTTCTACCTGCAGGTCAGGATGAGACAGTGTGTGCAGGAGGGTTGAGCCAGGCCCTGGTGAGAGGACAGATCCCAGGACAGGCAGGGACAAGGAATCTCCAGACAGGTTGCTGCTCTGGGCAGGAGGCAAGCCTGGGGAAAAGACCATACACATGTGCATCCATCACATGCTCACACAAATACACATCCAGTCACACCCATATGTAACACACAATGCATATGCAATATACTTTCTCGTGTTCACATGACTACATACCACACACACACACACACACACACACACACACACACACACACACACCACCTTCCCCTGCATGTAGAGTCTCTAAAGAGAAAAAATGAGAACCCTGCATGGACTGGTGTCAAGACAGACATAAAGGTCAGCTCATTCCTCCTCCACAGATGGATATACTGTGATGCCTGGCTGGAAGGACAGCCACCAGAGCCACTCCTGGAGTGGCTCTGGTGGCTGTCCTCACAATGTTGGTCAGGCACAACCTCCAAGGCCTCTACTGCTGGCTGGCCTTTCTCCAGTTCAGATTCCCTTTACCTTTTGTGCAGAGATTCCTCCCTCTTCCGGTACCTTTCTTACCCCCACCATCCACCTGTTACAGTCCATATGGGTTCTCCATCCCTCAGCCTCACGGTCCTGGGGAAGGAAGGACACACTCCTAACACCCTGGGACCACTCATCCATATACCCATCCACCCCTCTCTGTTGCATCTGCGGCTGGAAAGCCTTGAAGATTGCCACAACAGGACAGAAGCAGTCAGAGTGTGTGTGAGAATGCCAAGTGGGAACCTTGAGCAGCAGGCAGGGCCCAGCCTGATCACTGATGAGGCTTCCCACAAGCACAATAGGCTGGAAAGCCACAAGCTTAGCAGGCAAGGGGATGAAGCACACACACACACACACACACACACACACACACACACACACACACACACTCACCTAGGACACAAAGTATCCCAGAGGCCCATAAGACTTGGAGTACTCAGTGTGACCTTGAAAGGTCATCTGGGTTTCTACCCTCACTGAGAGCCCTGTCTCGACCAGATCCAGAGGAACAGGGAACTATGCTCTAGAAAGAAGAAATTGTTTTGTACCAGACAACCATGCAGGGAGCTGTAGGGAAGGCTGGGCACAGCCTTTCAGTCGGTCCAGGGGAAGCCGGGTTCATTCAGCTCCACAGCTCTAGGGAGGCAGAAGCTCGCTAAACTCCAAACTCCTATGGCATAGGGCTTCACTGTGCTTGGCTGTGGTTCTCCTCCCTCCCCTGGGATCATCAGCCTCTGGTCTGTGAGAGGAAGGGAGCAGAAGCCAGTGAGCAGGGTCCAACGATGGCTTGTGGGTGACAGAGACAGCTCTCCTGGGAGATAGTTTAAGTGTTACAGCTCCCTTTATTCCAGAGAGAAAGGGGACGTAAAGGCTGGGGACAGTGACTGGAGCATCACCTGATTTGCATTAAATAGCACACTCCTATCATAAGGCTCCTAGTACATGCTATCATATGTGGAAGCATGGGCCTATGTAAAGCTCCTAGCACAATGTCTAATTATCATATGGGCAGCATGGGGAGAGCTCTGGAGGGGACTATACCAAGGGTCACACTAGAGATAAACCAGGCATCCAGGCTTAGGGACTGCTTTCAGATAAGGTTAGGCCTCTGGGTCTAGAGACCTTCTCCAAATAAAGGCAGATAGAGAGCAGGAAGTCTCCCTAGGAAGGGAGTCCTCCTCTGTGTGTCGAGCTTGGAGAGAGCTGCATCGCCATGGTAGACTGTAACCTCTGACCAGCCAGGCCTCCCAACACTTGGCTGATGGAGAAGCGGGACTCAGAGAAGTACACAGAGGAAAGGCTTAAGGCTTCCTTGCAACAGGGTAGTTTGAACACCTCAGCATCCTAGCTTCCATCTCAGCATTCAGATGTGTGTGCAAAGTCTGAATGTGATGTGAGACCACATCCGAGAGGAAAACGAGCCAGCCTGGTGCAGGGTCAGAGAGCTTCTGGAACCTCCCAAATCGGGCAGTAGACAAAGACCAGCAGGCCTGGATATCCCATCAGCCAGGGATAAGGATGCTCACCCTGCTCTCGAAGAGAGCCTGTATGATGGTGAAGCTTAACCGTTATCTTAACAGGAGTTAGAATCATCTAAAGGACACATATCCTTTGTGTGCTCATCGTGTCTGTGAGGTGTTTCCAGAGAGTGCTAATCAAAGATGAAGATCAATCCTGAGGGCCATGCACAACACACCATTCCCTAGGCCTGGATCCTAGACAGAATAAAAATGAAAACACAAGAACATGTGTTTTTCTGTCTCCTCTTCCTAACTGCAGACAACAAGGCCTGCCACCACATGCTCCTGCCACCATGCTCTCCTGCCACCATGCTCTCCTGCCACCACATACTCCTGCCACCACATACTCCTGCCACCACATACTCCTGTCACCACCACTTACTCCCTCTTCAAACTGTGAACAAAACAAACCCATCCTTCTTGAAGCTGTCTCAGCAAAAAGAAAAGTAATTAGCCCCCAGCTACCTCTGTCTGGCTCCCAGGGACAATGAGCTGTAATGAAGTCAGGCAAGCTGCATTCTTGTGTCTTCCCAGCCCTGCCTCAGAGTCCAGAACTCCCAGCTGCTGCCCTGGTCTGCACTGTAGAAGCACCTTAGAGCAAGGCTCTGGGCCCCTTCTGAGCAGCCCACAAGCTGACTCTGAGCTACTCTCACCATCTCAGAGCCCTTCATGTCGGAGCAGCAGCAGAGTCATTTAAAGGAAATGGTCTTACTGGGGTGAGATGAGCAGAGTCCATTCTTAGACCTTTTTGCTATTTGTGCATTTTATCTCCTAAGTAAATCAAGCAATACCCCAATATTCAGGGCCATCAGGACACTTGTTTCCAGCCAGTATATGAGGCTGTGCTACAGGGAATATCCATAATGCTGTAGCATAGCCTTATATGCTGGCTGGGGACAAGATGAACTCAAAACTCAGTAGCCCTCTTATATACAAATGGCAGATGGACCGAGAAAAAATCAAGGAAACAACACCCTTCACAATAGCCACTAATAATAGAAAATATCTTCGGGTAACTCTAACCAAGCAAGGGAAAGACCTGTATGACAAGAACTTCAATACTTTGAAAATATCTGAAGATGGAAAGATCTCCCATGTTCATAGATCAGTAGAATAAACATAATAAAAATGGTCAATTTACCAAAAACAATCTACAGATTCAACACAATCCCAATCAAAATGCCAACACAATCTTTACAGACGTTGAAAAGACAACACTCTACTTTATATGGAAAAAACAGTATAATTAAAACAATCCTGTACAATAAAAGAACTTCCAGATGTATCACCATCCCTGATTTCAAGCTCTGCTACAGAGCTACAGAAATAAAAACTTCATGGTATTGGCATAAAAGCAGATAGGTTAATTAATGGAATCTAATTGAAGACCCAGAAGTAAATCCACACACTTATGGACACTTGATTTTTGACAAAGAAACAAAATTATGCAATAGAAAAAAGAAAGCATCTTCAACAAACAATGCTGGTCTAATTGGATATCGACATGTAGAAGAATGCAAATAGATTCATATCTATCACCCTACACAGAACCCAAGCCCAAGTGGATCAAGGACCTCAAAATAAAACCAGATACACTGAACCTGATAGAAGAGAAAGTGGGAAATAGTGCACTGGCATAGGAGACAACTTCCTGAACAGAACACAATAACATAGGCACTAAAATTGACAAATAATAAATGGGACCTCAGGAAACTGAGAATCTTCTATAAGACAAAGGATGCTGTCAATAGAACAGAATGGCAGCCTACAGAATGGGCAAAGACTTTCACCAACTCTACATATGACAGAGGCTAGTTTCCAAAATATATAAATAACTCAAGAAACTAGACATCAATAAGCTAAATAATCTGATTTTAAAAATGGGGTTCAGCCCTGAATGTGGGTATCAGTAGGAAGCTTGGGCAATATATGGGGCCTCTGGCAGTGGATCAGTATTTATCCCTAGTATGTGAAAGGACTTTGGGAACCCATCCCACATAAAGGGGTACTCTCTCAGCCTAGACACACAGGGAGGGCCTAGGCCCTGCTCCAAATGATATGGCAGACTTTGAAGATCCCCATGGAAGGCCTCGCCCTCCCTGGGGAGGAGAAAGGGGATGGGATAGGGTTGGGGGGGCAGGGGAGGAAGGGAGGGAGAGGGAACTGGGATTGACTTGTAAAACAAGCTTGTTTCTAATTTAAATTTTAAAGGAGGGGGAATGGAGTCCAGATCTAAAAAGAGAATTCTCAACAGAGGAATCTCCAATGCCTGAGAAACACTTAAAGAAATGTTCAACATTCTTAGCCTTCAGAGAAATGCAAATCAAAACCACTTTGAGATTCCATCTTACACCAGCCAGAATGGCTAAGATAGCTCATGCTGGCAAGAATGTGGAGCAAGAGGAACACTCTTCCATTGCTGATGGGAGTGCAAGCCTGTATAGTCACTATGGAAATCAATATTGTGGCTCCTCGGAAAATTGGGAATCATCTACCTCAAGACCCAGCTATACCACTCTTGAGCATATATCCAAAGGGTACTCTATCCTGCCACAAGGACACTTGCCCAGCTATGTTCCTAGCAGTTTTATTCATAATAGCCAGAAACTGGAAACAACCTAGATGTCCCTCAACTGAAGAATGGATTTTTTTTTTAATGTGGTACATTTACACAATGAACTACTGCTCATCTTTTAAAAAACAATGACGTCATGAAATTTGCAGGCAAATGGGTGAAACTAGAAAAACATCATCCTAAGTGAAGTAACCCAGACCCAAAAAGGTAAACATGGTATATACTCACTTATAAGTCAACATTAGCTAGAAAGTAAAAGATAATCATACTACAGTCCACAGATCCAGAGAAGCTAAATAACAAGGAAGACTCAAGGGGAGAGCTGGGGAAGAAACCTCCCTGGGAAGGGGATATAGAATAGATTTTGAGAGTGGACTACAGGTAGATGGGAATGCGAACAGATGGGACAACAGGTGGCAGGATAGATGAGAGAGTACTCTAAGAGAGACAACTGGAATGGGGGGGTAATTGGGAGCGATGTGAAAACCTAGTGCAGTGGAAACTACATGGAATCTATGAGAGTGATCCTAGCAAAGACTCCTATACAGAGCCTGAACCAGTCATCTTCCATAACCAGGTAAGGCTTCCAATAGTGGGACTGGGATACCAACTCAGCCACAAAACCTTTGACCTACAACCTGCCCTGACTACAAGACATGCTGGGGTAATGGTGCTGGAGAATTTGTGGGAGCTGCCAACCAATGACTGATCCAACCTGAGGCCCACCCCACAAGAGGGAGTCCACTCCTGACACTGTCTGGATGTCCAGGAACCAGAGGTTGGATAACCCAGAGACCCAGTTTAGAACCAAATATCACTGGAAAAAAAGTCAATGAAATGATTCCCAATGATATTCTGCTATACTCATAGATCAGTGCATAGCCCAATTGTCATCAGAGAGTCATCCAGCAACTGATGGAGAGACCAACAGCCAAACACTAGGGGAATCTTGCAGAAGAGGGGAAGGAAGGTTTGCAGGAGCCAGAGGAGTCGAGGACACCACAAGAACACAGCCCACAGAATCAACTAACCAGGGCTCATGGGGGCCCATGGAAACTGAAGCAATGAACATGACAATCATGGAGTCTGCATGAGTCTGAACTATGTCCTCTGCATACATGTTATGGTTGTGTAGCTTGATGTTCCTGTGAGACTCCTAACAGTGGGAGTAGGGGGTGTCTCTGACTCTTTTGCCAAAGCTTGGGACCCTTTTACTCCTACGGGTTGCCTCATCTGGCCTTGATTTGAAGGTTTGTGCCTAGTCTTATTATAACTTGTTATGCCATGTTTGGTTGATGTCCTTGGGAGGCCTGCTCTTTCCTGAAGGGAAATGGAGGAACAGTGGACGTGGGAGAGAAAGGAGGTGGGCGGGGACTGGGAGGAGTGGAGGGAGGGGAAACTGCAGTTGGGATGTAATATATGGGAGAAGAATTAAAAAAAAAAAAAAAAAAAGATGTCAGTATTGTTAAGTCCTCGAAGGAGAAAACAGAATTAGCAAGAGTCTCAGAATGGGATGGTTGTCGTGACAAGGGACACTGGGGAAGGACCCTCCACATATGCCATCTGAACAGTAACCCCAGTCTGTTCTGCAGCAAGAGGGTGTAGCAAAGGCCCTGGGGGTAGAGAGAACCTGGGCTGGTCAACAAACATCAGGGCAGGCCCATGTAGCTGGAATACAGGCACTAGCTAGCAGGGCATTCATTCAGAGTCAGTTGGGCGGCCACTGAAAGGCAACCTGGCAAAACATGAAGGCTCAGAAGCAGGGACAGCCGAGAGGTGGCAGTGGAGGTGATGTACTCAGTTGGATTCTGGGAATATTTTGAAGATAGAGTTACACACTTCAGATGAAAAGGGTGATGCTGAGGGAAAGGACAACATCAAGCAGGACTCTGGGGACTCTATCTGGGGACATCCAAGCACATGCCCCGGTGGAGCCTGAGCAAGTGATGTCCCAAGAGCAGGGCCTGGGTACGGAGCCTGGGTTTCAGACTGAGCTTTCCATAAGGAAATGAGGAGGCAGAGTGACATATGACTGGCATGACTCAGGCTTGAAGGGCTGGTGTTCCCTGCACAGCCGTGCCAACTTATGGTGTCCTGACCAGAGTTTAGGAAAAGTGTGGGAAAGACAACATGATGGTGTTGGTAGCCAGTGGGAGTTCTTTGTTGCTACCAAATGTCACCTTCCTTAGAAAATGTTCATCGATTCCAGAGAGACAGAAGGGGTGTTGCAGTACCCATGGCCTGGGAGTGTGACCAACGCTCTGCTTTTGGTCAGAAACATCAAACTTGGCCGTTTTGTCATCTTTCCTGCCCTGTTGTTCACTCATGAGTTAAATAGAATGTTGACACCTGCTCACCAGGGAGTCCAAGGAAATGATCGAGACTCTAAAGATGCCATGATAGACAGTGAATGCCAACCCTGGCCCTGAAAGGTCCAGACCCAGAAGGAGGACATGGCTCTGACCTAGAAGGAGCTGGCTGCTGGGTTTACAGAAGGAATGCCATCTGTTGGAGAGATGGGCCTAATGATCAAAACCCCTGTGTACCCCTGTGTAAGTTCACCGGATATCCACTGCCCTCTTAGGAGACAGTTTACTCAGCATGGGGGTTGAGGGCCCCTGTGAATTCCATGCAAGAGATGTTTATGGAAATGCCTGCACCCTGGTGTCTTTGCAGGAATTGCTTCCTTTTCCAAGTGACAACAGTGTATGGAAAGTATCACCTTTGAGTCTGGCCCTTAGCTGCCAGCCAGGCAGTGGACATTTCTATTGAGAAATGCAGTCTACCTCCCTCTGAAGTCAATAAGGCTCTTCATTTTCAAAGACTGTCCTGGTTTTATTGATTAACAGGTCCTAGTGGGTACTTAGATACTTTCCTAAGGAAGGAAGGCGGGGAAAGGCTCCCTAAAGCTTCAGGTTTAATTATGCCACTCTTTCAAAGCAATCATCAGTGCTGCCGACGGGATCAACTCCATCTCAGAAAGGAACAAACAGAACTGGACCCACCTCCAGCCAACCATGAATTTAGAGGCTGTTGCTAAGCTACGGAGTAAGAAGTCAGGAGATGCAATTTCACGCAGTCAGGAGTTAAAAGAGAAAAGCTTGAAGACAACCCCTCCCTAAATTAAGATCTTTAACAAGCTTCAAAGGATGTTACTAGCATAAACACAAGGGAATTATACAAAGATTATAAAAACTAATCAGTCCAATGGTTCACCCATTAACTTATTTGATTTTTATATTAAAAAATTGCCATCTTTTTAATGTAGCATGGTGTGGCATATAATACACAGAGAAAGCTCATGTTTGCCTTCTATTAGTCTCATTTGCTTTGAATGTCTTAAACCTCCTATTCTGGTCTATGAACCATCATTTTAAGAGCTGTTTAATGCTTAGAGTTATGAGAATATAATCACATGTTGAACTGGGGAGAATTATACCTAATGTCTTTGGCTTTAATCAGCTCTTGTAGATGTCATGCTGCTACCAACATGGGAGGACTACAGTCACTTCTCTGAGAGCTCTGGTGTCAGCAGCAAGAATGTGGCTCCCAAGAGCAACTTAAATGTAATTTTCTAAGACCCTTAATTGGATTTAAGTTCCTGATTCATCCTTGAAGGGTCTTTGATTGTCTGCAAATTTTTCAAAGAAACTGAGACTCTGCAGAAATGGAACAGAAGAAATTCCAGAAGAAAAAAGAAAGAAAGAAAGAAAGAAAGAAAGAAAGAAAGAAAGAAAGAAAGAAAGAAAGAACAGAAGCCCAGATTCTCTTAAACACCCTTGCCCACCTAGACACAGACACTCTTTTTTGTAGTTCCCACTGGGAGTTGATCTGTGTGCAGAAACCTTCCTGTCAAGTGCTGATAAAGCCAAAAACAATCCAAAGCTGAACCAAGTTGGGGGTTGGGGCCTCCTGTACCACATGGGCTTGATGACTAAACAGCAGAAATTAACCATCTTGCAGCGCTGGGGGCTGTGAGAGCTCAGACCAAGTTGCAGGCTGAGTTGGTTTCCCCTCCATCCTCTTTCCCCATCCTGTAGACACCATTTTCTTCCTATGACCTCCCATGGTCAGTCCTCTCTGCAAATCTGTAAGTGCTCACCTTATGAAGACATTAGTCAAGTCTGTGAATGCCCCCATATGAAGACACTAGTTAAGGCTGTGAGTGCCCCCCCTTATGAAGACACTAGTCAAGACTGTGAGTGCTCTCCCTTATGAAGACACTAGTCAAGTCTGTAAGTGTTCCCCCTTATGAAGACACTAGTCAAGTCTGTGAGTGTTCCCCCTTATGAAGACATTAGTCATACAGGATCAGGATTCACCTAAAGAACCTCATTTTAATTTGATCACCTCTTTAAAGTACTCATCTCTGCATGTAACTGTGTTCTGAGGACCTGGGGCTTGGGCTTTCACATGTGAGTTACTTGGGAACATCGCACAGACCATACCACCCACCAGTGAGAAGATGACCTCAGCACACTGGGCCCTGGTTTCAGCTATCTTCTGAGAATACATCCATCTGCTGAAATAGGCCTGCCCAACACCAGAAGGAGCCAAGGGAAGGAGACTCCTACCAAGGCCTAAAATAAACAGAAGGGGAATGGGGATATCACCAGCCAACACATAGAGGACTTACAATGGAGCAGTGTTCTTGCCTATGGGCCACTAGAAGGAACTATGAGGCTTGTAGATGAGCCACTCTGGGCCCTCTCTGCATCTGCTCTGTACCTTCATCATGAGCTGGAATTTCAAAACGGAGAATAATAACCCCAAGTGAACGCCTAACACCAGGATCCTCCATGGCAGTTTCCAATGGTCTGAGAGGCAAGCATGTGGAATAAGACATGAGGGAAGGTCACACACCACTAAGAGAAGGACTGATAAGGTGATGATGTCCAAACTAAGAACTGCAGTTCAGCGAAGAGCATCCTTTGTAAACGAACAGGTGGCAATCTCTGTTAGCTACATTTCTGTTGCTGTGTCAAAACACCTTGACCAAAAGCAACTTAAGGAAGTGTCTGTTCTGTCTTATGGTCCAGAGGGACAGATGTCCATAATAGCATGGAACCATGGCAACAGACGCAGGAAAAAATCACATCTCAGCAGCACATAAGAAGCAGAGAAAGCAAACTGGAAGTGAGGCAAGGCTATGAACTCTTAAATCTCACCACCGGTGATATACTTCCTCCATCAAGATTCTACACCCTACAAGCTCCACAACCTTCCAAGTATCAGCACCACCTGGGGCCCAGTGCTTAAATAGCTGGTCCTATAGGGGAGATATAAACAAGGCTACCTGTCATGAGTGAGTTCAAGGAGCAGAAGTCCTGGGTGAATGGGTATTGTTGACATGAGCACAGCCAGCCATGTCAAGGACTTCAGTGGCTCAGACCCACAGGAATAGAAAGGTTGTCCCTAGGTCCTCCAGGGTGACGGTGGCCTGAGACATCTCCCCTACTGATGTTAACTAGCCCTCCTCCTCACTAAGATGCATGTAATAAATGTGCTGAGGTTTTGAGCTGCTCACTGGTGTGTCTCCATCAGAGTGCATGGCCCACCAGATCACAGCCTTTCTGCAGCTGTGGCTGCTGTTTCTTCATTTCCCATTGTCCCAGTCTGGCCAATCCCAAAGCTCTGCAGATCACATCAAGTGAGAGTCAGAAATGCCACCAGTCAGCTGGAGGTTTATGGACAGACTTATGGGTACATGATAACTCACTCCTGGTATGTGATACTTGTGAAAGGGTCATTTGAAACCCAGCAACCCACGGGTTGAGAACCGCTGCTCTAGATGCCAAATTCAATAGTGCCTGAATATAATTTGGGTATTGAAGTGGGAAAAGCATTACAGCAGAGGATTCAATAGTGTTCTGATACGTGTTTCCAAATATTAGCCATCCTGGAATAGGTAACACATACACATGACTCGACATTCACAGACTATTACAATGCTCACCCTGTAAGGTCAATGTCTTCCTTGTGCATGTCCTCGGGGTTCCTGTCTCCTTTCCTCCTAAAACACACCCGCTTGGGATACCAGGCCATCTCCCTGTGGCGTTGTATCCAATTTGTGTTCTTTCCCTCAAACTTATGCCAACGTAAATGTGTTAGAAATACAGGTGTGCCACAGTGAGATTGGTTTCTTCAAGGGAAGTAGACAAGTCAAAAGTGCTCACAATGCCAACTTCGGTTGACAGGTGTCCAAGTGCCTTTCACAAAGACTGTTTGATTTGTTTTTTTAAGATTTTATTTATTATGTATACAATGTTCTGCCTGCATGTGTGCCTGAAGGCCGGAAGAGAGCACCAGATCTCATGATAGATGGTTGTGAGCCACCATGTGGTTGCTGGGAACTGAACTCATGACCTCTGGAAGAGCAGTCAGTGCTCCTAACCTCTGAGCCATCTCTCCAGCCCCGACTGTTTAATTTGTACCCTAGCAGCATCAAGTGAAAGTGCCCCCTTCCTCACATCCCTGTCACATGGTGTCCTAGTGTACATAACATCACACTTCAGATTTTTGTCAACCTGATCAGTAAAGAGCAGGATTGAAATCATATGTATGTATAAATACCTATGAAATCAAATTTTGGTCAAGTTAAGTTTTTCATGTGTATAAAAGTTATTTCAACAACAATCTCTATTGACACCTGAGACAGGATAGAAAGAGAAAATTCTGGAGACCTGGGAAAGACAGGAGCCCCACCCCCTGGAGTCTGCATGAAACCCCTCACCAGCTGAGTCAAGAATTCAACACAACTAACAAGTGCTTAAGGATTTCTCCTTTTCCAGCTATAAGGCTACAATTTTCTAGAAGTCTACCAAACACACACCAGGAACTCCTCTCAGTAAAGGGAGATACCTAGACCAGCAGCCTGTGCATTGTGGCCCCTTTGAAGGGTGACTGACCCTTTCACAGGGTCACCTAAGGCCATCAGAAAACACAGATATTTATATTATGATTCATAATAGTAGTAAAATTACAGTTATGAAGTAGCAACAAAAATAATTTTATGGTAGGGGTCACTGCAACATGAGGAACTGTATTAAAGGGTTGCAGCATTAGGAAGGTTGAGAACCACTACCCTAGACTTCACACATCTCACCGGTTCCTCATTCTTACCTCAATCATACCCAAGGCACCTCTAGGGCCACCTTATAATCTCACATCAAAAAAAAAAAAAAAAGAGGAAAGGGGTGGAGAGGCGACTCAGTGGGCAAAGGGCCTGCTACAGTCTGAAGACCTGAGTGCAAGACTGGGACCCACATGGTAGAAAGAGGGAATTGACTCCTAAAGTTGTCCTCTGGCCTGCACAGGTAGGCTGTGGCACACTCCTGAGGGTGCTCACACCCAATAAATAAAATGAAGTTAAAATATTTAATGAGGGAGGGGAACTTTTTTTGTTTGGGTTTGGGTTTTGGTTTTTCAAAACAGGGTTTCTCTTGCTGTCCTAGAACTCACTCTGTAGACCATGTTGCCTGCCTCTGCCTCCCAAGTGCTAGAACTAAAGGTATGTGCTAGCATGCCCTGTGGGAGGAAACTTTTTTAACAGCCCTTTGGGATGTAACTTCAGAGCCACTAAAATGGTAGAGGCCAAATCATTAAAACAATTAATTATGACTCTCCCTTGAGAAGCCCATACCCAGACTTGAATACTCCCATTTTCCCTGAGTATCTTTTTCTCTTAACTCAGTGCTTAGAATCTATGTCCAATAATATTTTAATAAATGGTGACTCTTGAGCTGGCAATAATGGCTCTACAGGCAGAGGCACTTGCAGCCAAGCTTGGCATCTGATGCCTGAGTATTATCCCCAGAAGCCACACGGTGGAGCTGACTCGCAGACGTTGTCCTCTGACCTTCACATGCATGTCCATACACAGAAACAAAACATAGATAAGAGATGGGGGAACAAACCCTGGAGGTTATGGAGGGTCCTCCGTGAGTGTTCAGCTAAATGATCATCAGTACATGCTTGAGGAAATACTGTGGTCGGGATCAGAACCTCTAGGAGTCAGAGAAAACAGCACCCACTTTCATCACCATTAGCCTGTGACCATCAGCCAACCAGGAGAACCCTGGAATTCTCAGTTCATTGAGTGGCATACTCTCTTTTGTAAGATTACTCTTATGACTTTTAAGTGTGTGTGTTTTATGCCCATGTGTGGACATGTGCATGTGGGTACTTGTGTTTATAGCAGTCTGAGGTTTTGGATTTCCATGCAGCGGAAGTAACAGGCGTTTTGTAAGTCACCTGTTGTGGTGCTAGTCCACTACAAAAGCAGCGTGGGCTTTTAGTCGCTGAGCTACCTCTCCAGCCCCATAAAGCACTCCAGAGACAGGAACTTCCAAAGCTGAGGAGAATCATTCCTAGGCTAAGTACTGTCTCCCCAGAACAGCACGCCTTAAAAACAGGGATCTGGGAGGTTCCATTTCTACAAAGGTCTAAGTGCATTCAACAACACTCTCAAAGATAGTTACACGGATCCAAAACTACCCAACACCACAAGATGAGATTCAAAGCGCCTGGCTTAGTCAAAAAATGCCATCCAAACCAAGAAGGGAGAGTGAAGTCAATTGATCAAAACTAAACAGAAATGACACAGAAAATTAATAAACAAGTACAAGAAATGCATAGTTAACAATATGTTCTAAAAAACAGAAAGAGGGGTGGAAGAGACAGCTTAGAGGCTGAATTCTTTGGACAGCACGAGCTCACAGCCACCTGTTACTCCAACTCCAGGGGGAATCTGATGCCCTCTTCTGGCCCCTATGGCATTATCAGTAGCAAAGTCTCCATGTCAAACTTTACATGCACTCTTTAAAATTTCTGATGAGCAAAAACAGAGCAAGAGACACACATGTACTACTTTGAACAAGACAATGACCATGATTCAAGAACTTCAAAAGCAAATGGACCTAGAGTCAAGTCTACTGACTGATGAAGAGAAAGCTTCAACAAAGCAATGCAACTCACAGACCAGACTCACAAAGAAATGGAATTTTAAGGGGGAACTGCAGTGAAGAAATGATCAGTTGCAAAGAGATTCATCAAGATGTCTTGTTAATTCTTGATGTCAAGAGGTAGGGAACAAGTAAGGGAGATGGGGGTTTTTCTTGAAAGGAAGATATAAGTGCAAATACCACATCACTAAAAGTCAGCCAAAAGTATGAAACTGGAACAAAGGGACTCAAACACTTATACCCACAGTTAATTTTGTAATTTCAAGTAATGGAATCCCTTAATACTATATTTCATCTATTTTCTTTTTGTATAGTTGGAATAATTTTAGATGCTTTGGGATTTCATGAAAGATTGGTATATACACTTCAATCGGTGTGTGAATGGGAAAATATTTGTATATTATAAGTATATTATTCAGGTTTTGTGTGATTGTTGGGGTGGTTGTTTTTGAAACAAGGTTTCACCATGTAGCCCTGGTTGTCCTAGAACTCAGTATGTAAACCAGAATAGCTTCAAATCCTAGAAATCTGGCTACTTTGGCCTCCCAAGTGGTGGGACTAAAGGCATGTGCCACTATACCCAGCATTTTTTGGTTTTTCAGTTTTGATTTTCTGAAATAAAGTCTCGTGCATCCCAGTCTGGCCTCAGAATTGTTCTTGGCAAGGATGACCTTGCTATCCCCTGAGTGCTGGGATTACCACTGTGAGCCAACATGTCTGGTTTACAGACTGCTAGGGCTCAACCAGAACTTTGTGTATGCTGGGCTAGCACTATACCAACTGAGCCACATCCCCAGCCATACATTTTACCTTTTGAAAATGTTCATTACAGATGATACCACATTTTTAGGTGTGTGGACATGCTGTGCAGTGTTTCACAAAACCTAACTAAGATAATTGGCAGGTTGTTTTGTGGAAACCTCCCTACTTTGTTTTTTCGTACCCCTATTTCTTGCTGATAGTACACATCGCAAGCTTATTTTCAAATGCTGTTTTAGACTGACCATCTGGTGTTTCAATAATACCTTCATTCTCTTGTAGCAATATATATATAATCTTTTAACTGTAATTTTTTTAGGCTAGATGATTTAACACATTAAGGCAAAAGACCCATGGCAAACATCTAGGAATAAAAAGAAAAATGCACAATGTCTAGAGGCTGGAGAAATGGCTCAGCAGGTAAGAGCACTTGCTGCTCTTACAGAGGACTGACTTTGGGCCTACATGGTGCTGTACAACTGTCTGCAATTCCAGTTCCAAATGACCCAACGCCCTCTTCTGCCTCCTCAGGAACTGCACACACATGGTGCACAGGCATACATGTAGGCAAAACGTCCAAAGATATATAAAATAAAAAACAAATATTTTTAAACATTGTAATATCTGAAGTAAAAGATACATTGGACAAGATTAACAATAAGTTAGACTCTGAAGTAAAAGGAAGAAAATGTGAAGGTCTAGTGCTGGGTAAAACAAAACAAAATTCAAAAAATGAACAGAACTGGCAACAACCTCAAGTACCCTAAAAGACTCGTTGGGTCCTCAGTCAGGAGGACCATGGAAGGGAAAACAAGGGGAAACTGAAAAATAATGTTCACTTTTTTCTAAGTTTAATGAAAACAATAAGTTCACAGATGCAAGAAACTCAACAAATGCTAGAGAAACATGAAGAAAAAATACACAAGAGTACTCTAAACAAAATATCCATAGCTAGAAAATCTTAAAATTAGCCAGAGGAAAATGACATGGAACATAAGAAAGAAAGAAAGAAAGAAAGAAAGAAAGAAAGAAAGAAAGAAAGAAAGAAAGAAAGAAAGGAAGGAATAGAGGAGGGAGGGAGGAGGAAGGGAGGAGGGAGGGAGGGAGGGAGGGAGGGAGGGAGGGAGGGAGGGAGGGAGGGAGGAAATGAGAAAAGGAGGGACCAGACACACATAGCAAGGTGGTGATGGCACACGCCTTTAATCCCAGCACTGGGAAGGCAGAGGCAGGCAGATCTCTCTAAGTTTGAGGCCAGTCTGGTCACAGAAATAGTTCCAGGACAATCAGAGCTACACAGAGAAACCCTGTCTCAGAAAAAAAAAAATAGAGTTGTTACATTATCTAAAATGTCCAGTTTTTCACAAAAACAAGCATGAAACATGGAAGAAAACAGAAAAACACTGGGGGAGGAAACAAGCAAGCAAACCTGCTTTGCCTTTGGGAGGTCCCAAATGCTGGACTCATCAAACACTTCAAACAGCTACTATAAATACAATCAGGGACCTGAGGAGGTGATTCACTTGGTAATGATCTAGGCCAGCTGTGAAAACATGAGAACCTGAGTTCAATCCCCACCACTCACATGAAAAACCCAAACATAGCAGCACAGGCCTGTAATCCACTTGCTGGGGAGGTGGAGATAGGAGGACCATGAGGCTTGTGGGGCATCCAGTCAAGCTGAAACAGTGAGCTCCAGCTCCATCGGAGACCCTGTCTCAAAAAATAAGGTAGAGAGGTGACGGAGGAAGGTACCTGACCTCAACTTCTGGCCCCACCTTTGTTCACACACGAACACATACACATGCATGCACATGTATGTACACACACACACACACACACACACACACACACACACACACACACACAATTCCAAAGGATCTGCTTTTCAAGAACCAAGAGAGGATTTAACAGTTCATAAGATGAACATAGACAACCTATGAAGAGACAGATTATGTGTAAGTCCTAGAGAGAACAGCCAACTGGAACTCTAGAGTGCCGGCTCAGTGCTGTGAGCTGATGGAGATAAAAATCAGTGAACTTAAAATGGATCAATACAGTTGACACACAACCCGAAGAACAGAAGGAAAACAAAGACCACCTCAGGAAGTGTGGCATGTGCTATGCACATCTATAAACAGATACATGGGCGGTCAGAGGGGAAGAAATAGGTCAACTTGTAGAAAAGTTAGCTGAAGAGCTTTACTCCCTGTTCCACCAAGATAGGAGGTCAGAGATCATGAATGCACATTTCTGCCATCATCTAGCCTCCTGTTGCCACACCTTCCCCTTTGTGAGCCACTAAAAAACCACAACAATGACCCTGTTGGGGGGGAGGTGTATAACAATGACAAAAAAAAAAAGAGACCGTCAATTTGAGAAGGAGTGGGAAGGAGTCATGGGAGGGGTTGGAAGAAAGAAAAGGAAGGGGGAGATGATGTGATTATATTTTAATTTTAAAATATATTTTAAAAATAAAATAAACACAGCAATCATGAAATTAGAATGTCACTCTTCTCTGAGACAAAGAATCCACTCACCAAGAACAACCAGACCAGAGCCAGCACCTTCACCTTTTGCATCTAGTCTCTAAAAACATGCTGGGGTTGAACTAGGACCACGTGCATCGCTGCAAGCACCCTACTTGGATGCCTCCAGCCAACAGAGAGTTACTGGGTCACAAATTAACTGGGTCACAAATTTGCTGAAGGAGAAAAGTCTTAGGGGCATGACCATTAGACCTGGAAACATATTGCACAGGCCTGACAAAAACTAGGTTAGTATCTGCCCAGAACCGGTCACCCTTCTGTAGCGTGGATGAAAACGGATGAGGCTGAAGGCAAACCTGAAAAAAAAAAAAAAAAAAAAATGCCGGAAAGCTCCACAATTCAGCAACTGCGTCTGGTCATGTAATCAACAAAAAATGGCTTCAGTGGGGGCGGGGGGGGGCTATTTATAAAATCCCACATAGGATAACATGATAGCTGAAATGCAGAAGCATAAAGTTTACATATAAGAAAATATGGTGGATTTAGTTCCACAATTGGTAAACATAGCCAAAGGTGCTAGAGGAAGCCAGCACGGCTGGTGACTGTGGGAAACAAGTGCAATGGCAAAGGCTGTTGGTGTGCTCCTCCGATCCTCTTTAGTACATGGCTATCCTGTTACAGATTACTTTCTACTGTTATGACGAAACACCCTAGCGAAAAGCAATTCGGACAGCGGGGGGGGGGGGGGGTCATCCAGGTTACAGTCCATCATCAGTGCCAAACTAGGTAGGAACCTGGAGGCTGGGGCTGAAGCAGAGGCCGTGTAGGGGTGTTACTTATTGTGGATTGCTCAACCAGCTTTCTTATAAAACCCATGGCCACATGCACAGGGGTAGCACCTCCCACAATGAGTTGGGCCCTCCTACAAACTTGCCTGCTGGCCAATCTGATGGAGGTAAGCAGAGCATCTCCCTCCTGCCTACTGAACAAGGTGGCTGCCTGCACTTCACAGTTGTGTTCCAGTCCTCTGCCAAATGGGAGCATCTTGCCTGGGAAGCTATGCTCCCCTTCTCAAACAAGACCTTGACTGGGGCGTGCTGGCCACAAAAGCCTGGTGCCCTATGCTTCAAGGTGGGACTAACTCAGGTTCGTTTTTGTTCTGTTGACTTCCATCAGACTGGAGCAACCACATCTGTGGCCCTGTTCTTCAGATTTTTCCCTTGCTCGTTGGTCTTTCCCTCACTCTAAACTCTTCAGGTTCTGTTTCAGTTGCTTCTAATGAAGCAGCGCAAGGCAGAGTTGGGCAACTCCCGGGGAACCTTGAGAGGGTTGGAGAGTTAATGCAATGTTCTCATGACCCAGTGAGTTTTGCAGATCTGTTTAACGCTATGATGAGTCTATTTAATAGAGTGTTTATGCTTGGTGCACGTTTTCTGTGTCTACCTTATAGTCCAAGATTGTAAGAGGTGACTTGAGAAGAAAACAACCTGACATTAGCTAAAGCAGGGTGTGTTCCTCCCAAAGTCCTGCTTTGAGGGCAGCTTCAGAATCCCAAGTTCCTCATGTTCAAGACTCCCTACTCCCAAAACCTACAAACCCCGAGGGCCATCTTAGGAACTACTCACAAAACCCTAGAGCATGGATGCTGTTTGCAAGACGCCTGCCTCTATTAACATGCTCCTGCGTCAGTCATGATAAAGCAGATAGTGCTTGCTTACACAAAGTAGAATACCACAGCATTAGCAAACTCTGGAGTCTTAATGGCTCTGCACAGTTAAAGTTCATTTCTTACATAAGCAAAACCTATACTAGGGGATGCCCACTGGCTGCTCACCATCCCCACATCCCTGCAGCAGCAAGTACTATGTGCTACAAAGAGAAAAGTCGGCAATGTCTTCACTTTCGTTGCATTGAGCCATGCTTGGATTTCTTGTCCATGATAAGTGAAAATAGAAAACCCCATATATCAATATCCCTATGAACAAAGAAAAAAATGTCATTACCAGGTTTCATACCTAGAATCTGAAGAAATTATAACTCTACTATTGCTGTCATCACTATGAGTCTTAACCAATTGTTGCACTCTTGCTCTGTCTCAGGTGCGGTGCAAGCATTGGTTTGGCCGGAAGTGGATTCTATCAGGTAGAGACGTAGGGTCTTCATCAGTCCCTGTTCTGTTTCCTATCTCTATGGCTCCCTTTGCACTTTATGATATCAAAGTTTACGGCCATGTTTTTGGAAATCTCCTAGTTTTATTGCAACTTATTGTTGTATTTGGTTGATATCTCTGAAGGGAAATGGAGGAGGAGTGGCTCAAAGGGACAGTGGAGGCTGGGAGGGGACTGGGAAGAGTGGAGGGAGGAGGCAGTTGGTATGTAATGTATGAGAGAAGAATAAATATTTTTTTAAAAGTAAAAAAAGAAGAAAACTCCCCATGTATCATATTAACACCACCAGAATATAGAAATTTGAAATCTTTGTATATTCCAATTTTCATATGAATATTCTTCATGTTATTTACTTGTCATTTCTAATTAGAAATTTAACTTTGTGTGTCTTTATAATCAGGCAATAGCAATATAATAAATATAATAGAAAGTTTATAAAACAAAAAAGTTATTTGAAGAAGTAATAACTAAAACTTTCCAAGTTTAATGAAAGTATTAATCTATAAACATTTAAAAAAAAAAAAACCAAGACTCCAGCCATGCATGTTTGGTGTACATCTTCAATTCCAGCACTGGAGAGCCAGGGGCAAGTGAATCTCTGTGAGTTCAAGGTCATCCTGGTCTATGTAGCAAATTCCAGACCAGCTATGACTGATCATTGAGATTCTGTATCAAAAAAAGAAAAAAAAAATCAAGACTCCAACCAAAGTAAAAGCTAAGAGACTTGCATAAGCAAAATGGTGAAAGACAGAGATAATGGCAAATAAAAATGAAAATGACAGGTTAAAAAAATGACTTGTCTAGACAAAGAAATAGCCAACCAACAGTGTTGGGTCAGAAACAATCCAGGTAGGAAGCAGTGAGATGATACATTCAAAGTCCAGGGGAAAACTGCTAAGAATCTCTTGTGGAGCAAAATCACTTTTCAAAAATGAAGCTAAGCCAGGCACAGTGGGGCTCATCTGTGAGTCTAGCACTCAAGAGCCTGAGGTGGGAAAATTGAGAATCCAATGCCAGGAGCTGAAGAGATAGCTTAGCATCTAAGAGTACTTGTTGTGCTTGCAGAGAAACTAGGTTCAATTCCCAGCACCCACTTGGTGGCTCACAACCATCTGTAACCCCAGTTCCTAGGGATTCAATGGGCACCTACATGTGTGGTACACGTGCATAGATTCAGGCCAAACATTCATGAACATTAAGTAAAATAAATAAATCTTAGTGAGTTCAAAGCCAGCCTGGGCAAAGAATGTTCTTTAAGCTGAAGAGACACCAGGAGTAGCTTAAATATTCATGCTAAATTTAATTATGTGTACGAGGGGTATATTATGTCCAAGTTCATGCAAGAGCCTGCAGAAGCCAGAAGATGGATTGGCTTCCCTAGAAATGGAGTTACAGGCAGTTGTGAAATGCCCAGCATGGGTACTGGGAACTGAAGACTCACACGCTCTTAACCACCGCCATCTCCCAACCCCACAGGAAGTCATTTAAATACATAGAGAGAATCAAAGCACTCCAAGAAAGGTGTGCTAGGAAATATGAAGCACAGTCCAATTAAGTGCCTTCCTATTTTTTTCTTTGCTAATGTAAAAATATGCAAAAATAGTCTGTGAAATTACACTGTTGACCCTGTAGCAGATGAGATGTTCAGTTGACCTTCCTCCTCTTATCTGTGGAGGATAAGTCCCACAGTGGATACAAGAAACTGGAGACAGTACCAAGCCAAATGCAAGTGACGTCTTCTTCCATCATATGCCTAAGATAAAGTAAGTTTAGTATATAAATTAGGCATAGTAACAAAGTAACAATAGCTAATAATAAACTAAGAACCACCATAAGAATATGCTATAAAACTTATGAATATACTATAAGAATATACTATAAAACTGTAAGAACTATAAGATTATACTATAAGAATATACTATAAAACTCATGCTCTCTCAGAATATTTATTGTACTGTGTTCATCTTTCTCTTGGGATGGCGTAAGTTGGCGCTCACATGGAGCACTTCATAGCTTCTCTCTGGTATGTGCCTCACTTTCGTCACTATTCTTACTATGACAATGGATCGGAAAACCTCGGGGACTGCTAAGGGAGCCAGAGGCACACAGTGTGGACATGCTGAACAAGGGGATGACTCACATCCTACGCAAGACGTGACAGGGCAGCGTGGAATGTCATCACCCTCCTCAGAACAGTGCGCATTTAGACCCCCATGACTTGCTTTCCTGGAACTTCCCACATGATGTTTTCAAGCCATGGCTGACCACAGCAGCTGACACTGTAGGTGAAGAAGACAATAACAATACAGGGGAAGGGGTGGGGATGGAACTGAGGCATGAGGAAGCGAGAGCAGAGGGAAATGCAGAGCTGCGTCAGGGAATAAACCACAAATGGTAACAATCAGAAGAAGAAAAAAAAAGCCTCTGTGTGTTCCGTTTTTGTCTCCTTTTGAAAGACATAAGTCAAATAAAGTAACTTTTACATCAATATATTATAGGGCTTGTAAACTGTATGGATGTAATATGAATAGTGATAACAGTACACACAAAGAGGGCAGGAAAGGAGAAACACTGGGGTATGTTTCTGTATCTTTTTAGAATTGAGTTAGCATAAATTTGAAGTATTTTCATGTTAGGGTGTATATATAAACCTCAGAAAAACATGCAAAGAAAAATCTTAAATACACTTTTTTAAAAAATCTTTGGGCTAACAAGATGGCTCATTGGGTAAAAGCACTTGCCTCATGACCTGAGCTCAAACTCCAGAACCCATAGTGGAAGGAAAGAAATAGCTCCCAGATGTATGTGACCTCGAGATATATATATATCCCATAAATTGAGTTAAAATGGCTTTTTAGAAAATATCTATTTAAGGCAAAAGGAGGCAAGAAAGGAGAAGCCAGGCAGTCATGAAAGATTTTGAAGACAAATGCAGCTGTAAAATGGAGGTCTCAAATATAAGAGAGGACCCTGAGACAGGGACTATTCCTTGAATAGAAGGTAGATGGTCTGGGGACAGAGGGGAAATTTCAGACCACCAAGACAAGCAAAGACATCTACTTTAAGGGTCTGTGGGGTAAATGCACTGTGGTAAATGAAGAAGGAATCCAGAAGGTGTAGGAGAGCTGTGTAGGAAGGCATCTTGGCTCCACGGATGGGTAGGGGATGGGCCTCAGCCTCATGTGTCATTCTCCTCGGAACCAGACACCTAAGGAGCTTGCCAACCCAGGCTGCCAGCTATGAGGAGCAACTGCCCAACACAGAGAAATAGAGAAATATCTCACCTCTGAGATTTGTTATTTCTTTCCTGAAGTCCAGGGCACCAGGAATCTATCACAGACTCACAGACACACTCCCAGCAAGGTGCCCGCTGGAATCCGTAAGATTGTGGGCAAATGCGGTCTGGTTAACCCCCTAGCTCAACCCTAACTTGAAGCAGACCATATCAACAGGAGTATGAGTGGGGACATCAGGAGGGGGTGAGGAGATCCTGCCTGGGCAGCATGTGACTGGTGCTCTCTAACTGTGGGCCCAGGCAGGTCCTGAGGCTTCCTGCTCATCCAGGTCTACCATGTGCGTGGGTGCCTTTGCTTTTTTTTTTTTAACTCACATAATTAGTTTGTTTGAACTTCTCTTTGGTAGAGTCTTTTTCCAGTCCCTCCCAAGACCTCTCTTTCTATTCCTGCTTCAGTTCCCTCATCCTAAACTCCTGAGGCACTCAGCAGCCTAGAGATGCCACAAGAGCTCAACACCCAAAGCACACAGAGCCCATATTAAGGAACTGCCTTTTGCATATAAAAGAGGTTTTTTTTGTGCTTCCCTGTTCAGAGAGATATGAGACAGCCACAAACTGATGCCCCCATCTGTCACTGTGAAGGAATTGAAGCAGTCTGGGAGAGCTGAAATCCTATCTGATTGATCATTGCTGGTGTCTCCATTCTTGCCAGCGGTCAAGCCACTGTGTTTGACACTGTGGCTTATACAGATCCATGAGACCCTGATCATCCAAGTCTTCATTTCTGACAAGCAGTCACACCCCCTCTGTCCTGAAAGCCAGCTTGCCTGACAACTTTCAGAAACACAGAATTTTTGCCCAATTTAAAAAAAAAAAAAAAAAAAGCCTTGGATTCTAGCTACATCCTTTGCAAGTAACACTTCCCTTAATTTCTAACCCTCTCTCTCAATCAAGCTAGATATTGGAATATGGAGTGGGGGTTCTTGCTATGTAGCCCAGGCTGGTCTGAAACTCAGGGACCTCTTGCCTCAGCCCCCTGAGTGCTAAAATTACAAATATGTGTCACTACGCCCAGTTGCTTAAGCAATATATTTGGACAGAGACTTCTTGCAACATGACTACTAATACTGTCCTAAATCTCAACCTCCTGAACCCTTGGGAGCCAAGTGAGCTCTGAACCAAAGTTGGGACCTCCAGGGACAGAAACACTGATCTTTCTCCTGCTTCTCCTTAGGGAGCCTTGGGAGAGATACCTAAGCCTAGATTTCCTACCCTTTGTAAGACCTGGAGGGAGCCCTGCTTCCCTGGCTCACTTAGCACTCACCCTGGAGGGAAGCTTTGTGTGCGTTCAGACATGGGCCCTACCCATGCAGTCCACCAGTGAGACATCAGCTAGCCAAACATTTTCTGGAATAAACATATTATGGAATACCAGTCAGTAAGTGTCAGGAGACCAGGTCAGGGCACCAGAATCTTTCCTGCAGCCATCCAAAGGGACTCTTGGGGACTGGGGAGGTGCCTCCGTGGGCAGTGTCTACTGTAAAGCATGAGGACCTGAGTTTGGATCTCAGGTTCTCGAGTAAAAGCCATATGCATTGGCATGTGCTATAATCACAGTGCTGGGGAGGTGGAGACATGAGGCCCCTCCCAGGGGGTTGCAGGCCAGACAGTGGACCCAAGTCCCCAGACTCCAGATTCAATGTAAAACCCTACCTCAAAGAACAAGATGGAGAGGGAGAGCAATAGATGAAAACACCACTTGGCATCAGTGTCTAACCCAACATACCCACACACACACACACACACATACACACACACACACACACAGTGTCCATGATTCTCTCTCTCTCTCTCTCTCTCTTTCTCTCTCTCTGCCCTCCCTACCTATCTGTGACCCCACCCTACATATCTAACTACATACCCTGGATAAGGTCCATGGTTTGGCTCCTGTGAAAACAGCAAATGCATGCTGTGACTTGAGCTCTGTGCACAATCTTCCACATGGCAGAAAAAGCAAGATTATTTTCAAAAGCCACAGGAAGCTGGGAGTGAGAATCCTTCCCTTCCAATGTTCCCAAAACAGCAAGCCAGGTGTGGCTACAGGAAAGCATGTGTTCCCTGCCATGCCAAGAGCTCTCCTGACTCAGAGGTTCTTGTAAGTTCTCCCCCTGACTTGTGTGTGCCGTACAGTCTTCATTCCATCCACTACAGTCTACAGACAGCTGAGTGTTTATATTTGACTCTGCACTCGGTCAGAGTCCTGACCCACTCACACCTGAAAGGCTATTTCCTGCTGATGCCCATTGCAAGAGGCTGATTGCTGATTGCCCATTCCCCGAGGACGGATTTGGTGATGGAAAGGGTCAAACGTCTGCGCTGTGTTAGGAAGAAATACAGTGTCCTTGTTTTTTCATTTCTATATATTGCCTTATACTCTAGAAATAGCTTGCTTAAAAAAAGAAGAAATGAGATCGGGTGGGCTGTCTAAGCTGCCTTCTGAAAGTCACTTTCCTGACTTTGAATGCCCTCATACCAGACTGTGCCAAGCCTGCAAGTACAGAAACAGCCAAACCCCGGCCCCAGCTCAGTTCCTTGCAGGCAGCTCAGGATGGGGTGCCTGCTGCCTTCAAAGAGAATGTCACTATGGTAGGACATTTTCCCAGAGTGGCTGCAGGAAGGAGTGAAGGCCTGAATAAAGCCTTGAGGGGCCTGCAAGGTGGTTCAGCCGGCACAGGGCCGATGCCGCACCTGACAACCTGAGTTCCATGCCTAGAACCCACATACACTTCTTTCCTTGTTATAAAACTGAGTCCCTCACATGCGAAATATTCTCTTGACATCAACCCCTTTTAGCTGTGTTCCTTTTACATCTAGTGTTGCACTGTAAAACTTTTCCTAGGAAGATGCAATACACACATCTACTCACCCCAGATAGGGAGACCATGCCAGACCAAAATGAGGGTGCCACCAAAATCCAACTTGGTAAACCAATGAGTTTTATTGGGGTTACTTCCAAGTGTATGGGTAAAGGGTTACTTATGGGAGCAGAAATGACTCAAAGGCAGCTGGAGCACACCAAGGCCCACACCAGCACGCATGGCAGCTCACAATGCTGGGAACCTGGAGCTCGCTGCACACCTTGCAAGCAACTCCATGTCCTTTACAGGTGCCTGAATTGGTCTAAACCTTGTCCAGGCAGCTCAGCTGGTTTGTGCTTCTTCCAGGTACCTGGGCTGATCTGAGAGTCCTCTCTTCAGCGGCTCCTCTGAGATGGACTCTCAGCTTACACTGGCAGGGAGGGGCCTAGTGAATCTGATTAGTTTCAGGGACTTCCTGCAATGAAGTTATTTTGAGTTGTTTTCCTTCTGTTTAAGGCTCTTCCTGAAGGATGGAAGGTTTTAATCTCAGAGATAACTGTTAGGAGTCAGAGGCTTTTTTGGTTTGTTTCTGGTTTGGGTTTTTGTTTTGTTTTGGAACAGAATCTCAATGTGTGGCCCAACTGTCTGGGACTGAGAGTATATGACACCATTAGTGACTTTCTGAGAGCATGTTTTATTTTGAGTGTTCTATCGGTCATCAACCATCCTTTACTGATTTCCTCCCTTTAAAATCTCTTTCCTTCTATCAGACATGGTGGTACCTACCTTTAGTCCTCAGTGAGTTCAAGGCCAGCCTAATCTACACAGTGAGACCTGTGTGTGTGTGTGTGTGTGTGTGTATGTTCCTTTCTTTCTATTTATTTTGTGTTGGATTTTGGGGGTGTTGTTTGTTTGTTAGCCCTAGTATCTTAATGTGGAATCATTTCAATTTAAAATTTTGTTTCTTTTCTACTGAAAATACTCTGGCTGTAACCCACCCCTACTCCCATCCCATTCTCCACCCCCTCAATCCCAACCCTTATCCGACTCTACCCAGAAGACTGTTTTGGTACATCACACAAATTCTAATGCATTGTAGGGTATTTTTTTTCTTTTATTAGTATATAATAATTACGCATGAGAAGTTTCATTATGACATTTAAAAACATATTGTATATTTTGATAATATTCACCACCACCTCCTGCTACCCTCTCTAATGCCCCTGATCCTCCCACTAGTTCCCTAACACTTTCATGTGGGGTTTCTGATTTTGTTTTTAGGAAATCAAGTGACTGGCATTGAGGTTGCTTACAAGGCATGAGTGGAGGGCTATTTACAGGATCATAGGCATTTCTCTGAAGCTGCTACCCTACTGAAGAAAATGTCCCTCTTTATCCCAGCAACCTCTGATCATCAGGGAGGGTGGGGCCAATGAGCTCCTCCCCCTCCCTGATAGGCTGGTGCCAGGCCTAATCTTAGACAGATCTTGTGCAGGTAGTCACAGCTGACATGCATTCAAGAGGGCAACAAGCATGCCATTCCCAACTGTGGTTTTATTCTCATTAAAACTAACATTTTTCTAGCCAGGTATGAATTTTCATGCCTGTAATCCCAGTTTTCAGGAAGGCTGAGATAGGAGGATTAGTGTGAATTTGAAGCCATCCCTACTACAAGGAGGGTTCCAGGTCAGTCTGGGCTACAGAATGAGACCCTGTCTCAAAACAACAAAGCTTAGTCTGCAGTTTTTCTTAAATCCATGGATTCTTAGAGGAGTTTCTCAGGGCTGGAGAGATGACTCAGCAGTTAAAAGCACATACTGCTCTTGCAGAGGACCCCAAGCTCAATTCCCAGCGCCCATGGTGGGTAACTTACAACAACCACCTTTAACTCCAGCTCCAGGGGATCGATGCCTTTGACCTCCACAGGCACCAGAACTCATGTGGATACACACACACACACTTAAAATGATTAAAATAAAAGCTTTTTTAAGTTTCTGAATTTCCAAATTTGGGGGATTTTCTATAAATTTTAACTTACTTGTCCTTCTACTTTTTTATTGTGGATCCTATATCTGGTTCCAAACTTTTGAAGTTCACTGAGATTATATTGATCTTGAGTTTAAAAGTCTTTATGAAAATGCTGCATGTTCTTGCAAACGCATTAATGCATTTCTGCAGCAGCTGTGGATGGTGCAGAGCAGTTAGGTCACACTGGTCCATGGTGATGTCCATGGTACACAGGACACAGCAGTCAGGTCACACTGGTCCATGGTGATGTTCATGAAGCAAAATGCACAGCAGCTGGGTCCACTGGTCCATGAAGCTCAAGTCTTCTGTAGGTTGGACCCTTTATGGTTTGCTTGTCCTTCCATAAATGAAATAAGGGCATTAAAATCCCATCCACAGGACACAAAGGTCCCTTCTTCAAATGATGCAGAACTCAGGTATTGATGTGCTGCAGCTCAGTATGGAGCTTTTCCTAGTGCCTGGGAGGCCCTGGGTTTATTTCCCAGACAACAACACACACCCCCAAAAGAGGTGAAACTCACAGAACTCAAAGTAACAGCAAAGTGGTTATTTTTATACAAAATTAAACCCTCATCATTATTTGAAAACAAAGAATCCCAAGGAACTCCCATCTCAGAATCCAGTATGGATATCGAGGGGCAGCCATGACATAAGGGGGCACGCCCTAAATACTTGGCTTCCAGGGGAGAAATCGACAATAAGAAAGAAGGTCTTTGAAAATTAAGCCAGGCATAGTGGCACACGCCTTCAATCCCAGCACTCAGGCAGCAGAGGCAAGAGGATCTCTGTGAATTGGAGGGCAGCCTAGTCTACAGAGTGAGTTCCAGGACAGTCGGGGCTACATAGTGAGACCTTGTCTTTAAAAGAGAGAGAGAGAGAAGAAAACAAAATTGAGTGATGTGGAGGCCAGACAGGTGGCCCAGCAGATGAAGGCACTTGCTGCCAAGACTGATGACCTGAATTGGATCCCTGGAACCCTCATGATGGAAGGAGCAAATCAACGCCCACAAGTTGTTCTCTGAGCTCCACACAGATACTGTGGCAAACCACCCCTGCTTCCATACACACAAGAATAAGTAAGTAAAAGTAATTTTATTATAAAAAGAAATAAAATTGAGCGATGACAGAGATCCATCTGCCTCTCCTGGAATTAAAGGCATGCACCATCACCACCCAAATCACGGCAACTCTTACAAAGGAAATATTTAATTGAGATGTCTCACCTAAAATTTCAGAGGTTCAGTTAATCATCATCATGGCAGCATGAAGGCCTATGTGCAACTGAGTGTTTGAGTCCTTACATCTTGATTCAGAGGCAACAGGAAGTTGACTGATACACTGGGCAGAATCCCGAGTATAAGAAACTTCAATGCCTGACCCCACAGTGACATAGTTCCTCTGTTCCTCAGGAAATGTGTGGTTCAACAAAGCCACACATCCTACAACTGTCACTAGAGGGAGCTCACAGACTCTGGACTGACAGCTGGGGAACCTTCATGGCATCAAATTAGGCCCCCTGAATTACAGGTGACAATTATATGACTTCACCTCCTGGGAGGCCCCAAGCAGTGAAACCAGGACCCATCCCAGGTGGAAGAATGGCTTTTCGGGAACCCACTCCCTATGGTGAGATGCCTTGTTCAGTCTTGATACAGGATGGAGTTCTTTGGACCTTCCTCAACTTGGTATGGCTGACTTTGTTGACTCCTGAAAGAAGGCCTTACCCTCCTGAGGAGTGGATGGCAGAACGGATAGGAGAGAGGTGGGGGCAGGAGAAGGGGAGGGAGAGGAGCTGGGGTTGTTCTGTAACCTGAAAACTAAATTTTTAAAATAAGTAAGTATTTAAAAAAAATTGAGTGATGAAAGGGAAAGTAAGGAAAGGAGATGTAAGATCCTACACGACAAAGGAAGCCCAGAAAAGCTGTACCACCTCCACCCCCTTCTCCAAAACACAAACACCCGCGTCCAAGTACCAGTAGAATGACAAGTTGACAGAAAGCTTCATCATTAATTTAAAATCCTGTAAAATACTTCAACATTACAAAAATAAACCCACAGAGAACTGATGTTAAAAAAAATAGGAAAATGTTACACACATCAAGTGGGGAAAACTCGCCCTCCCACCTTTGAAAAATATGCATGAAGCAGAAAAACTACAAGTCTACACTCCAAATACAACTAAATATAGTTTGGGGTTTTTTAAGCCTAAGCAGGGTGATAAACATCCAGAATTTCAGAGGCTGAGAGAGAAAGATTGTGGGGCTTGAATGTAGCCTGTGCTACACGGTGAAACCCTCTCTTTAAAAGACAAACCTTGCACATGAAACCGCTCTGACTTTTTGCTGAAATACACACTGGAGTAACCTCCAGTGAGCAGTTATTTGAAAGCTTCCTTTAACAAGGGAGGGCTATTTCTTCATTCAGTCCCACCGGCTGTTCACTGAGTGCCTGTTCCATGCCTGACTGAAAGCTAAAATTCACTATGAGACCAAAGGAGGCCAGCTGCACATGCTGTAAGATGAGCAGACCTGGTAAGTGCAAGGAAGCCAGTGCTGGAGAGTTTTATTAGTGAACCCAGCGACAACAAAAGCCCAGCCACCATCTCCTGTAGCTTATTAACAAAATGTACCAAGTGGTAACTGTGCAGTCCCTTCTGCACAAACTCCTTCAGTGACAACCGTCTTTTCTAGAAATGAATCAGCAAACATAATTTAAAAGCTTGCTGATAAATATATTGCAGCACTGCAAATGAAAATAAATAAACATTCTTATAGAAAGCCATTTGAAAATCTGAAGAAAACACCCTGAGTCTAAGATTTAAAATTAGATAAAACAAGGACAGAATTCATGGAACTCTGAAGAGAAATGGAAGGAAAATACAGTTACCTTATAGCTGAAAAATAAATCAGAAAATAGCTAGCGCAGAATAGACTCAAATGCAATTTTAATAAAGGCCAGCAGAGAAAGGCAGTAAAAGAGCTAAAGGAACTTAAAAAATAACATGATGTAAGAAATTAAAGGGGCCAGAGAAGAAGTAGAAATATAAGCCAGACAAAAGAGAAATGATATTCATGCAGTTGAAGTCCCTGAAGAAGCTTAGCAGTGGCTAGAACTAATATTCAAAACTATAATCTAAAAGGAATTCCATAAATCAAAGGAGCTATAAGGGTTCATAGAAATAAGATTAACCTAGAACATCCCAGCTTCAAGATATATCTTTTTAAATTGCATTTTTACAATGTTATGTGTGTACCCTTGTATACTGACTGTTCTCACCACCCCCACCTTCCTACCATCCCCTCCATCTGCTACCTTCCCCACAAATATCTCTCTCAGTTTCAGATTTGCCTATTTTGTTTTGTGATGCCCCAAAATTAACCAGAGTCAACTGTGTGATCCTGGGTCTAGAGCCATCAGTTGAAGCCTGGTGGTCTCCAACTAAAGTCAAGATATACCTTAATAAATTATTTAGTAGATTTCATAAATACTTTACTAAATGTTGCTATTAAGGATGAGATAAAATTTTTATGGCCTCCATTCACAAGAAACAAGCAAATTTAGAGGAGGAGATTAGATTAACCTCTTGCCTTTTTAAAACAAACCACAAAGGAATATAAGAATAATAACAGTTATGGTTTACGTGTGAAGCATCCCTCATGGGCTCATGTGTTTGAACACTTGGTCGACAGCTGGTGGAGCTGTTTCAAAAGGTTGTAAAAGCTTTAGAAAATAGAACCAGAAGAGGTTCACGTGGGCAGCAGATCTTGGGGTTTTTACAGCCTGGCCCGTCTGCCTGCTGATGCTTTCTGCCTGTGGACACGATGTGACCATGTGTGTCACATGCTCCAGTCACTATGCTTTCATGTCATGATGGACTGTGTTCCTTCTCAAACTGTAAACCCAAATGCGCCATTTGTATTAGTTATTTTTCTGTTGATTGTGATAAAACACTGAGACCAAAAGCAGCTTAAGGAAGAGTGAGTTTTGAGAGGCTTATGGTTCCAGAGGGATGAGGTGAGAGTCCATAATGATGCAGAATCTTTGCAGCAAGCATCAGGCATAGGAACGGGATCAGAAAGATGAAAAATCACATCCTCAACCACAAATACAGAGAGGAGATAGTGAACGGGGGTGGGGGGGAGGAACAAGCCCATACAGTCCCAAAGTCCATCCCAAGAGACACACCACCTCCAGCAACACCACACCATCTCCCTAAGCAACACCACCAACTGGGGACCAGGTGTTCAAATACCAAAGACCTAGCTAGAGGGGACATTTTTCATTCAAACCATCACAGCCTTCTTGTCAAGTATTTTGTCATGCTCACTTGGGCAGCACATACTAAAAATTGGAACGATACAGAGAAGATTAGCATGGCCCCTGCACAAGGAATTTTGTCACGGCAGTAAAGTGACAAATATAATAACCAAACAGGACTTTTTCAAAAACTCAATGACCAAAGCTTTAAACCCAGCCACACACATCAAGAACAGAAGCCTCCATGAGAATCCCGGACACATTTCAAGAACCCTGTGAACACATGGATGTGCAAGCACTTCTCCATGATCTTTAAACACATGCTGGTATTTAGTTACAGATAGTTTTGTTTGTTTGTTTGTTTGCTTTTTTGTTTTTTCAAGACAGGGTTTCTCTGTATTGCTTTGGAGGGTGTCCTGGAACTTGCTCTGTAGACCAGACTAGCATCGAATTCACAGAGATCCACCTGCCTCTGCCTCCTGAGTGCTGGGATTAAAGGTCTGCACTACCAACACCCCCATGCTGGTATTTAGGTGGAAGAAATCCCCCCAGGACTTTCCTTCATGGGTTTCAGGATTAACTGAATGGGTCTTGCCCTGACATCACTACTCCATTTATTCCATTTATCATCAGGCTTTTCTTTGAACTTCTCTTCTCTTCAATCATAAAATTTGAATCCAACATTATATTTCCTGGTGCTCCTTTTCTCCTCAAATGGTGCCTTTTGTATTTATTTTTGCCCTGCTTGCCCTTTTTCATTGTAGATCTGCATAAGTGTGATCACTAATAACCATGTGACACAAAATGCTAGGCTGTTTTGAAATATCCTCTGCCAATGACATTAGTTCAAAAATCTTCAATTTAGCATCAGGTAGATGTTTTTTGACAAAGGCAGAAAGCAGCCCTTTGCCAAAATATCACAAGAATAGTCTCTGGGCCATTTACTAATATTTTCCCCTCTGCAACCTCTTGAACTGGGCCCCCATGGTCCAAGTTGCTCTCTGCACTGCTGTCATCCAAACTCTTATTAGGATGCCCAGTAAGTCCTGCTTAAAGCATTCAACTACTTTTCTAGTCCAAAGTCTTCTATATTTTTTGTTGTGGAATATTTGTTTACACTGTAAAGATATAGCATTGCCAAAGTGCCTTCTGATTGGTTTAATAAAGAGCTTAAAGACCAAAGCTAGGCAGTAAGAGGTTAGGAAAGAGAGGACTGTGGGAAGAAGAAAGAGAGGGTCACCAGCCAGACACAGAGAGGAAACAGAAGGTACAAGATGAAAGAGAGGTAACACCATGTGGCAGAACATAGATTTAAAAATATGGGTTAATTTAAGTTGTAAGAGCTCATTGAGACAAGCCTAAGTTAAAGGCCAAGCTTTCATAATTAATAATCAGTCTCTGGGTTGTGTTTTGGAAGTTGCTTGCTCTGCACTTCCTGTTTTTTTAGGTAATATTTTATTCTTCTCAGATCTTTGATGGGATTGAAGACCAGATAGTTATAGTTACAGTTTTCCTTATTACCAGATTCAGAAAGGAAACTTACATGAGAGATGTAAAGTTTATAAGGTTGAGAAACATGAAAGCTTAAGTTGTTTATCTAAAAAGATGCTTTAAGGTCCAAAAAAGACATTTTTAAGGTGGTAATACAAGCTATAATAAAAAAAATGGTTTAGATATAAAACTTTAGATTCACCAAGATAGGATAGATAATATAGTACTTTCTCTGAATTTGCCAAATACAAATGGACTGAACATTGTAAATGCAATTCTTACCTGATAATTGTTCTTACTATATATAGTTTTACTATGTTAGGGTTAAATCCTTTCCTTTTTATTTAGACAAAGAAGGGGAAATGTTGGGGAATATTTTTTTACACTATAAAGATGTATCTTTGCCAAGGAACCTTCTCATTGGCTTAATGAAGAGCTGAGTGGCCAAAAGCTAGGCAGGAAGAGGTTAGGTAGGACTTCTGGAGACAGAGAGGTCTCTGGGAAGAAGAAAGGCAGAGTTGCCAGCAATACACAGAGAAGAAACAGAAAGTACAGGATAGAAGAGAGGTAATGCCACATGGCAGAATATAGACTAAAAAATATGGGTTAATTTAAGTTGTAAGAGCTGGTTAAGACAAGCCTAAGACCAAGCCTTCATAATTAACAATAAGTCTCCAGGTTATTATATGGGAGCTGGCTGGTGGGCTAGAGAAAGACTTGTTACAATTTTTCCAACAAATAGCATGGTCAGACCAGTCACAGCAATATCCCATTCCTGGTACCAACTTCTGTCTTAGTTATTGTTCTATTATTGTGAAGGCCATGACCAAGGCAGTGCTTATACAAGAAAGCATTTATTTGGGGGCTTGCTACAGTTTGGGAGGGTAGGAAGTATGGCAGCAGGCATGGTGCTAGAGCAGTTGCTGAGAGTTTTACATCTTGATCCACAGGCAGCAAGCAAAGAAAAAGAGAGATACTGGACCTGCCATGGGCTTTTGAAACATCAAAGCCCACCCCCCAGTACATATCTCCTCCAGCAAGGCCACACCTACTTCAATAAGGCCACACCTCCCAATCCTTCCCAAACAGTTCCATCAACTGGGGACCAGGCGTTCAAGCATATGAGCCTATGGAGCCATTCTAATTCAAACCATCACAAACCAGGAGGAGGAAAAGCATCATAAAATAGACCTGGACTTGGGAACAGAGTGGTTAAAGCAGGAATGAGGACAGGCTCTAATTGTTCCTGCTCTCAGGTGAACTTGGTCTCATCATCTGTACTTGGATGTCCCCACTGGAGAGGTAAAAGTGGAACATAAAACTAGATGACACCTCTATGTGTCCCTGTTTTCAGATGTGAGACCAGATGAGAGGAAACATGCAGGGGTAAACTCCAAGGAGTCCCCAGAAACTCAAGGACAACCCTTGAGAGAGAGAGAGAGCCACCATGAGAGGGGTGGGATATCAAGCATGAGGACAGAGGAGCCTCTTCGGAAAGCAACCTTCAGAGCTATCTCCCAAACAAATCCCCCAGGAGTCTCTCAGGACTAAACTCCCAGAACTAAGGGAAGGTTTGGCTTTTTATAGCTTTTAGGAGTGGTGGGAAGCTTCACATCACATGATTTAGTTCATCACAGTTTAAATGACACGGAGCGGAGCGGAGGAGCCAGGTACCATAAATCAAGAGCTGTCAAGTCACAGCTCAGAGTCCCAGAGAAGGGCAGGGAGGCCTGGCCTGATACAGGCTGTGGGACTTGGCCTAACCATTCAAGGCAGTGTTCTAACATTCTCCCCAGGATTCATGGCTGTGTGGCGTTGGGCCTCCTGCCAGGGCCTCAGTCTCCTCCCCTGTAAAAGAGCAGGAAAGAGCATCACTGTGGAGGGTGAGGTCCTGTGGGATCACAGGATGTGGAAGTCTCAGCCATGGCTCCTGGATGACAGCAGGCACTCAGGAAGGATTTGTTATTGTTTGTCCACATTTCTACTTTGGTAGCTTCACTGTTGTCAGGAAATGTTTCCATAACTGGCTACAGAAGCTGCCGCTGTCCTGTTCCTGTACCTGCCCCTCCCCAACACACACACACACACACACACACACACACACACACACACACCTGCAGACCCAACACTCAACTGGCCACTCCCTTCCATGCCAAGCCTCTTGTAAAAACTGTGTCCCAGCCTACCTCAGTGTCCCTCATAACAAAACCTACAGACTAAAGGACTCCATTTTAGAAAGGGCCTTAGCAAGGAGAGGATCCAGGGTTCAGAATCTCCTAGACCACTCCACATCCTCACCTAGCCAGTGGCCCCTTCCAGGTCTGCTCCTCACATAGATACTGCTAGTACCTCCTGGGCTGGCCCCGGGAATGACTGGAATTAGAGGGGTCCTGGATCCCCATCTGATTTGGTTCCTGACCCTGGACTTAGATCTCAGAATCCACCTCTGTCTGCTTTGAACTTCCAGTTGTATTTATTCATTTCTGCTTTATCCATTCATCCTTTCTCAGGAATTATGAATGGCCTCCTTCCTGAAGACCTGCACTGGAGATTCTGCACGGCATGAGACACTGGCGGTGGGGGTGGCCCTTGTGAGATAGGGTCTCACGTAGATAGAGTTGGTCTTGAAGGCCTCATCTCCCTACCTCAGCCTCCCA
The DNA here is from genome assembly GCF_003668045.3 of Cricetulus griseus. NCBI lineage: Eukaryota > Metazoa > Chordata > Mammalia > Rodentia > Cricetidae > Cricetulus > Cricetulus griseus. The sequence continues at coordinate 98,191,615 of NW_023276807.1, forward strand.
AGTGTGTGCCACACCTGGGTCCTTTTACCGTTTTAGAAATCAATATTTAAGGTAATTTCTGAGGTTTCCTGTGGCTATTATTCTATTTGGGCTTACTATTTCATTTTCATCTTTGTTTTCCTATTCACTTATTCGCTGTGCATGTGTGAGCACACACTCACACTGTGACTTGCATGTGGAGAACAGACTCTCCTTCCACCATGTGGGCTCCGGAGAGAACACAGGCTGTCAAGCTCAATGGAAGTGCCGACAGCCCCTGAGCCATCTCGTTGACCCTCATTCTCACTCTTTGAAAAAGAAACTTATTTCACTGATCACCTCTTTCCTGTTTCATTGTTTTATCCATTGATTTCCTCCTATTGTTTTGGGGTTTCTTTACTATTTCATTTTTATTGGGTTGGATGCTTACTTTTACCTCACTCTTCATGCTTCCTGATTGCATCTGGGCTAACACTGAGGTGGCCACATGCAGGGTTTATGGACGTTCTTCCCGGGAAACATCTCAGGACTTTGTTAGTCCAGCCCATTGGTCCTGGCAGCCAATGATAGCACAGTCTCCACTTACCCATCCAGTAGACTGTGCCCATGTTGGGTCACACTGAGGGCTGCAAGCTTTGCCTCCTCAAACCTGCCATGTGTGTGAACATATCTCAGTGGATTTTGATGTATAAATGGTTCTTTTGCTGCTGCCCTTTCTTTAATTAGAATACACAGTAAAAGGTTTCTTCATGGAATTTTCATATACATACCCTGTTTTGTTTGATCCCCTCCCCCTCCCCCATCTCCCTGACCCATCTCTGCTTTTTATTGTTATAAATTTATAGTTTATGGTTTCCATTTTTACTGTGTCGTTAATTCAAAACTATACAGATCGTTTCTGTGATTGCTAAGTAAATATATATTTTCATTTTGATTTTTTTTCAGTTCAAAAAGGTAGCTGGCATGCTCCCATTGTTGTCCATTTCACATGAATACTAGAAAGAAAAAACTATATATTTATTTGTGAGGAAGGAAGGAGGAATGGATCTGGAATGCTCCTCCCCCCACCCCACCCCCGAGTCTCATGTATCCCAAGCTTCTTTCTCAGCCTGTGGCAGTAATGGAAAACAGTGAATCCCATAGAAGGTGAAGTCAATAAAGGAAGTTATGTCATTGGGGCATGCCTTTGAAGGGTCTACCAGGACCTGGCCCCTTCCTCTTTGCTTTCCTATTGCCAGTGCTTCTGCCACACTATCATGCCATGGTGCACTGTGCTGCCACTGAGACAAATGACCATGATCTGAAAACATGAGCTAGTTAACATTTCGTCTTTTTAATTTGATTAGCTCAGGTACTTTTTTACTGCAATGGGAAGCTGGAAGATGATGAATGGATGGATGGATGGATGGATGGATGGATGGATGGATGATGCATAGATGGATAGAATGATAATAGCTGGATATAATACCAACCTTATTAACTGTTACTGACAACAAGCACATTCTTACTTCTTTATGTTTAGTTGGTCTCTTGATTTTGAATTAGATCTGCTTAAATATCCATAATGATTATAATCTGCTGAGTTCCCCTTATATCTCAGCAATTCCAGCCCTAGAGCTCTTTGGGGGGCATGACATCACGTGCAGCTATCCTCTCTCCTATTTCCATCCTCCCCTGAAGACCTGGCTGATGCACACCTGCCTCTGTGGTCAAAGATACTGAGTGGACCCAAGCTACCTCTGCAGGACCCCTTCCCCCGTCTCTCTATGGAACAGTCTCATCCATGTCCAGAATTATCTCCAAGGCTCTGAGAAGGAGGTCTTGGGAGCAAGAAAGACAAGGGAACCCAACTCCCTCCAGTCCCATTTGCCAGATAACTGAAAACAAATCTACTTCCCAGGCATTTGATTGCTTGTACCTAGCAGGTACTGGGTTGTAAATACCTTCACTGAGAACTCAGTCCTCCAAATGTGCAGCTAAAATAGTTATGCTGCAGCAAAGTGGGTCCCCAGGATAAAGAGACTCCCACGAGCACACCATGTTGCAAGCATAGCATCAACACTGACTGCAAGCAGAGTACCATTGTGTCCTGTCTCCATTGCCCCAAACTTCAGTTAGCACAACTGTGCGGCAGAGGCCCTTTCACAGCCTGCTAAACTGAAATTCTTGGGGAAAATACATATGTCAAACGGATGCTAAGGTGTAGGGACAGTGTTCCTCCTGGTTGGATGCTGGTGTTCACTGCTGTTTGATTTGAGGCGAATCCATGGAAAGTTGTTGAAGTAGGACTGGGGGGAAAGGGGTGAACGTGGGTGCAGATATCAATCCAAACAGCCACGGATGCAAAAAGCTTGCGTGTATATCAATTCCCAAGTGAATATGGAGCTCTTGGTGGGGCCTGGCTCAGGGTGTGTTCAGAAGACTTCAGGAGTAATAAGGGTGGCAGAGCACTTGCCTGGCATACACAAGGTGCTGGGTTCAAGCCCCAGAACCACAGAAAAGATGGAGGGGAGAGGATGGTTATAAGAAGAAAAAAAGAGGAAAGAGGGAGAAAGAAAAGGAGGGGTGTCATCCTAAGTCCTGGGTTCTGCATCTCAGATTGGGGATATGATTCACTTACTGGAAGAGACAAAGGAATGTGCTGGGCGATGTGGGATTGGCAGCAGTAAATGCAAGGCACATGGTCTCCTCAGTGTTGAGAGGAAGATGTCTGAGTTCCATGTCTCATCACGACCAAGGGCAGAAAAAAATCAAAACCAGAAAGTCTAATTATGGAAAACATGACTATCCCCCAGGTTGCTGTGGCCAGGCTGGTAGCTCCTCAGAATACATCCATGGCCCCTAAGCCCCAGCAGCTGCTTTGCCAGTGAGTTTGAGTGAAAGTTCTCAGATTAAAAGGCATTGAGATGCCAGGCAGAAGACAGATGCCATCGGAGAGGACAGCAAAAATGACTGGGTCCCAGAATTATAAGGCCCCTTGGCTACCTGCTGTAAAAAGAAAAGCTGAAGCATCCTAGCCCTGGCTCCCTAGGAGTCCCTGGGTGGGGGGATCAGCATGACACAGGATGCTTGGTACCAGGGACCCAAGGAGTCCCTGTATATCCCAGGAGGAGATGGGTCCACCACTCCAAACCCTTCATCTCTGCCCATGTGGGCCCCATACCCTGAATACAACCTTTCTAGGTTGCTCACTGACTTCTGTGACTGGCCTGAGCCTCTGACCAGCCCCTGAATTACTCTACACCCTCCAGACAGGTACAGTCCCCCCAAACTCCAGTTCATCCCTGCTGTTTCTGGACACGCTTCAAGCTTCCAGTGGGGGCCTTAGCTCATCCTCTGAGCCAGCCTCCATAGTCGTAGCTGCCACCATAGAGTGGGCATCAAGAGCTCCAGCATCTCCCCGTGCCTGGCTCTTGGCAGGTTGGGACAAGGGGCATTTCTCCCTCCAGGATCTCACAGAAGCTGACACCTCACTCCTGTGGGGACTTTAATAGCTGCAACACAGAGCTAGGAGTGGAGGTGGTCCCTGGAGACCCACACCTTATGAATGATACTTTGTATGTTTGGGCTGTCAGGGAGCCTTGCTGGGCACAACTGTTGTTCTGGTGCTGCAGATTCCCTGTCCTTACTCAGATCTGGAAAATTCTCTTTAACAAGCGTCCCCTCATTTATAATGTGGCTCAGGAAAATTTCAAGGGATTTTAAATGGCTTCATTAATTTACATAATTTTTTATGATTGGCATCTGTCACAGTTTTTTGGAGCACAAAGTTTTTCACATCTTTTTGGAAATAGATCCTCTGCTATTTTACAATATACATTTTTGATTTATATGTAACAGAAGAAATCCCAAGGTCTCTTAAAGACCTGTTTCCCATTGGGTTAAATAATTTAATTGCATAGAATCACATTTGTCAAAAAAATTAAATTCATTTCATCAACCAGTGCCTCCCTGTGATAGGCAAGGATGCCATTAACATGTGGAGGGTGTCATTGTCATGTCCTTAGACCAGGCCTTGGGGGGTAGCCTAGAAGCCTGTTTCAGAACAGCTGAGCCTCTGGCAAAAGGCTGCCCGAGCCAGTCATCTCCTTCCCAATTCCATAGAGCTGCTCCTCAGGTTACCTGAGTTCTCACAGCCACAGTAAAGCCACAGTCACAGTCACAGCCACAGCCACAGCCACAGCCACAGCCACAGTCACAGTCACAGTCACAGCATAGCCACAGCCACAGTCACAATCACAGTCACAGTCACAGTCACAGTCACAGTCACAGCCACAGTCATAGTCACAGTCACAGCCAGTCACAGCCACAGTCACAGTCACAGTCACAGTCACAGTCACACAGTCACAGTCCACAG